>NW_027305907.1:0-19890 GCF_039555335.1 Amphiura filiformis | reverse complement strand
TTCGCCTAAATCGTGTTGAAATTGCATTTTCCGTGATATCGCCATTTTGAGATCAATAATTGCCGAAATTTCAATCTTTTTCTTGCCAGTGTCTTCCACATGATCAGTTGGACTGGGCGGACACAAAAAAGTCTGACTTTGTTTGCACATTTTGGCGCAAAATTCAAGCATATCCTATTTCGCCTAAATCGTGTTGAAATTGCATTTTCCGTGATGTCGCCATTTTGAGATCAATAATTGCCGAAATTTCAATCTTTTTCTTGCCAGTGTCTTCCACATGATCAGTTGGACTGGGCGGACACAAAAAGTCTGACTTTGTTTGCACATTTTGGCGCAAAATTCAAGCATATCCTATTTCGCCTAAATCGTGTTGAAATTGCATTTTCCGTGATATCGCCATTTTGAGATCAATAATTGCCGAAATTTCAATCTTTTTCTTGCCAGTGTCTTCCACATGATCAGTTGGACTGGGCGGACACAAAAAGTCTGACTTTGTTTGCACATTTTGGCGCAAAATTCAAGCATATCCTATTTCGCCTAAATCGTGTTGAAATTGCATTTTCCGTGATATCGCCATTTTGAGATCAATAATTGCCGAAATTTCAATCTTTTTTCTTGCCAGTGTCTTCCACATGATCAGTTGGACTGGGCGGACACAAAAAGTCTGACTTTGTTTGCACATTTTGGCGCAAAATTCAAGCATATCCTATTTCGCCTAAATCGTGTTGAAATTGCATTTTCCGTGATATCGCCATTTTGAGATCAATAATTGCCGAAATTTCAATCTTTTTTCTTGCCAGTGTCTTCCACATGATCAGTTGGACTGGGTGGACACAAAAAGTCTGACTTTGTTTGCACATTTTGGCGCAAAATTCAAGCATATCCTATTTCGCCTAAATCGTGTTGAAATTGCATTTTCCGTGATATCGCCATTTTGAGATCAATAATTGCCGAAATTTCAATCTTTTTTCTTGCCAGTGTCTTCCACATGATCAGTTGGACTGGGCGGACACAAAAGTCTGACTTTGTTTGCACATTTTGGCGCAAAATTCAAGCATATCCTATTTCGCCTAAATCGTGTTGAAATTGCATTTTCCGTGATATCGCCATTTTGAGATCAATAATTGCCGAAATTTCAATCTTTTTTCTTGCCAGTGTCTTCCACATGATCAGTTGGACTGGGCGGACACAAAAAGTCTGACTTTGTTTGCACATTTTGGCGCAAAATTCAAGCATATCCTATTTCGCCTAAATCGTGTTGAAATTGCATTTTCCGTGATATCGCCATTTTGAGATCAATAATTGCCGAAATTTCAATCTTTTTTCTTGCCAGTGTCTTCCACATGATCAGTTGGACTGGGCGGACACAAAAAAGTCTGACTTTGTTTGCACATTTTGGCGCAAAATTCAAGCATATCCTATTTCGCCTAAATCGTGTTGAAATTGCATTTTCCGTGATATCGCCATTTTGAGATCAATAATTGCCGAAATTTCAATATTTTTTCTTGCCAGTGTCTTCCACATGATCAGTTGGACTGGGCGGACACAAAAAGTCTGACTTTGTTTGCACATTTTGGCGCAAAATTCAAGCATATCCTATTTCGCCTAAATCGTGTTGAAATTGCATTTTCCGTGATATCGCCATTTTGAGATCAATAATTGCCGAAATTTCAATCTTTTTTCTTGCCAGTGTCTTCCACATGATCAGTTGGACTGGGCAGACACAGAGCGTCGCGTACGTTGTGTGTGTAGTTTTGCGTAGTCGCCGAGCCTATAATATTTACCCTAAATCGTGTTGAAATTGCATTTTCCGTGATATCGCCATTTTGAGATCAATAATTGCCGAAATTTCAATTCTTTTTCTTGCCAGTGTCTTCCACATGATCAGTTGGACTGGGCGGACACAAAAAGTCTGACTTTGTTTGCACATTTTGGCGCAAAATTCAAGCATATCCTATTTCGCCTAAATCGTGTTGAAATTGCATTTTCCGTGATATCGCCATTTTGAGATCAATAATTGCCGAAATTTCAATCTTTTTTCTTGCCAGTGTCTTCCACATGATCAGTTGGACTGGGCGGACACAAAAAGTCTGGCTTTGGTTGCAAATTTTGGGGCAAAATTCAAGGATATCCTATTTTGCCTAAATCGTGTTGAAATTGTATTTTCCGTGATATCGCCATTTTGAGATCAATAATTGCCGAAATTTCAATCTTTTTTCTTGCCAGTGTCTTCCACATGATCAGTTGGACTGGGCGGACACAAAAAGTCTGACTTTGTTTGCACATTTTGGCGCAAAATTCAAGCATATCCTATTTCGCCTAAATCGTGTTGAAATTGCATTTTCCGTGATATCGCCATTTTGAGATCAATAATTGCCGAAATTTCAATTTTTTTCTTGCCAGTGTCTTCCACATGATCAGTTGGACTGGGCGGACACAAAAAGTCTGACTTTGTTTGCACATTTTGGCGCAAAATTCAAGCATATCCTATTTCGCCTAAATCGTGTTGAAATTGCATTTTCCGTGATATCGCCATTTTGAGATCAATAATTGCCGAAATTTCAATATTTTTTCTTGCCAGTGTCTTCCACATGATCAGTTGGACTGGGCGGACACAAAAAGTCTGACTTTGTTTGCACATTTTGGCGCAAAATTCAAGCATATCCTATTTCGCCTAAATCGTGTTGAAATTGCATTTTCCGTGATATCGCCATTTTGAGATCAATAATTGCCGAAATTTCAATCTTTTTTCTTGCCAGTGTCTTCCACATGATCAGTTGGACTGGGCGGACACAAAAAGTCTGACTTTGTTTGCACATTTTGGCGCAAAATTCAAGCATATCCTATTTCGCCTAAATCGTGTTGAAATTGCATTTTCCGTGATATCGCCATTTTGAGATCAATAATTGCCGAAATTTCAATATTTTTCTTGCCAGTGTCTTCCACATGATCAGTTGGACTGGGCGGACACAAAAAGTCTGACTTTGTTTGCACATTTTGGCGCAAAATTCAAGCATATCCTATTTCGCCTAAATCGTGTTGAAATTGCATTTTCCGTGATATCGCCATTTTGAGATCAATAATTGCCGAAATTTCAATCTTTTTTCTTGCCAGTGTCTTCCACATGATCAGTTGGACTGGGCGGACACAAAAAGTCTGACTTTGTTTGCACATTTTGGCGCAAAATTCAAGCATATCCTATTTCGCCTAAATCGTGTTGAAATTGCATTTTCCGTGATATCGCCATTTTGAGATCAATAATTGCCGAAATTTCAATCTTTTTCTTGCCAGTGTCTTCCACATGATCAGTTGGACTGGGCGGACACAAAAAGTCTGACTTTGTTTGCACATTTTGGCGCAAAATTCAAGCATATCCTATTTCGCCTAAATCGTGTTGAAATTGCATTTTCCGTGATATCGCCATTTTGAGATCAATAATTGCCGAAATTTCAATATTTTTTCTTGCCAGTGTCTTCCACATGATCAGTTGGACTGGGCGGACACAAAAAGTCTGACTTTGTTTGCACATTTTGGCGCAAAATTCAAGCATATCCTATTTCGCCTAAATCGTGTTGAAATTGCATTTTCCGTGATATCGCCATTTTGAGATCAATAATTGCCGAAATTTCAATATTTTTTCTTGCCAGTGTCTTCCACATGATCAGTTGGACTGGGCGGACACAAAAAGTCTGACTTTGTTTGCACATTTTGGCGCAAAATTCAAGCATATCCTATTTCGCCTAAATCGTGTTGAAATTGCATTTTCCGTGATATCGCCATTTTGAGATCAATAATTGCCGAAATTTCAATTTTTTTCTTGCCAGTGTCTTCCACATGATCAGTTGGATCGAGTGGACACAAAAAGTCTGACTTTGTTTGCACATTTTGGCGCAAAATTCAAGCATATCCTATTTTCGCCTAAATCGTGTTGAAATTGCATTTTCCGTGATATCGCCATTTTGAGATCAATAATTGCCGAAATTTCAATATTTTTTCTTGCCAGTGTCTTCCACATGATCAGTTGGACTGGGCGGACACAAAAGTCCGACTTTGTTTTGCATATTTTGACGCAAAAAATTCCCCACTAGCGCTATCCTATTTCGCCTAAAATGTTGAAATTGCGTTTTCGCGATATCTGCATTTGAGATCAATAATTGCCGAAATTTCAATTGTTTTTCTTGCCAGTTTCTTCCACATGACCAGCTGGTCTGGGCGGACACAAAAAAGTCTGACTTTGTTTGCACATTTTGGCGCAAAATTCAAGCATATCCTATTTCGCCTAAATCGTGTTGAAATTGCATTTTCCGTGATATCGCCATTTTGAGATCAATAATTGCCCGAAATTTCAATTTTTTTCCTAGCCAGTGTCTTCCACGTGATGAGTTGGACTGGGCGGACATAAAAAAAGTCCGACTTTGTTTGCACATTTTGGAGCAAATTTCAAGCATATCCTATTCCGCCTAAATCGTGTTGACATTGCATTTTCCATCGATGTCACCGTTTTGAAGGATCAATATTTGCCGAGAAATTTCAGCTTTTTCCTGGCACAGTGTCTTCCACGTGATCGAAGTTGGACTGGGCACGGACGCAAGGAATCCGAATTTGTTTGCATATTTTGGGGCAAAGTTCAAGCATATCTCTATTTCGCCTAAATCGTGTTGAAATTGCATTTTCCGTGATATCGCCATTTGGAGATCAATAATTGCCGAAATTTCAATTATTTTTCTTGCCAGTGTCTTCCACATGATCAGTTGGACTGGGCGGACACAAAAAAGTCTGACTTTGTTTGCACATTTTGGCGCAAAATTGAAGCATATCCTACTTCGCACTTCGTCGTGTTGAAAGTACGTATTTTTCCGTGATGTCGCCATATTTTGAGACTGGCAATACTGTGCCAGAAATTTCAATTTTTTTCTTTACCAGTTTCTTCCACATGACCAGCTGGTCACCAGGCGGCTGACACAAAAAAGTCCGACTTTCGTTTGCAAATTCTTGGCGCAAAAATTCAAGCATATCTATTTCGCCTAAATCGTGTTGAAATTGTATTTTCCGTGATATCGCCATTTTGAGATCAATAATTGCCGAAATTTCAATCTTTTTTCTTGCCAGTGTCTTCCACATGATGAGTTGGACTGAGCGGACACAAAAGTCCTGACTTTGTTTGCATATCGGCGCAAAATCTCTAAAAGCATATCCTATTTCGCGCCTAAATCTTGTTGAAATTGCATTTTCCGCTGATAGTCGCCATTTTGAGATCAATAATTGCCGAAATTTCAATCTTTTTCCTTGCCAGTGTCTTCCATTATGATGAGTTGGACTGGCGGACACATCAAAGTCCGACTTTTGTTTGTAAAATTTTGAGCAAATTTTCAAGCGTATCATATTTCGCCTAAATCGTGTTGAAATTGCATTTTCCGTGATGTCGCCATTTTGAGATCAATATTTACCGAAATTTCATTTTTTCTTGCCATGATAATGCTTCATATATGATGAGTTGGATCTGGGTGGACACAAAAATTCGAATTTGTTTGGCATATTTTGCGCAAAATTTCAAAGCATATCGTATTTCGCCTAAATCGTGTTGAAATTGCATTTTCCGTGATATCGCCATTTGGAGATCAATAATTGCCGAAATTTCAATTGTTTTTCTTGTCAGTGTCTTCCACATGATCAGTTGGACTGGGCGGATACAAAAAAGTCTGACGTTGTTTGCACATTTTGGCGCAAAATTCAAGCATATCCTATTTCGCCTAAATCGTTTGAAATTGCATTTTCCGTGATGTCGCCATTTTGAGATCAATAATTGCCGAAATTTCAATTTTTTTTTCTTGCCAGTGTCTTCCACATGATGAGTTGGACTGGGCGGACATAAAAAGTTCGACTTTGTTTGCACATTTTGGCGCAAAATTCAAGCATATCCTATTTCGCCTAAATCGTGTTGAAATTGCATTTTCCGTGATGTCGCCATTTTGAGATCAATAATTGCCGAAATTTCAATTTTTTTTTTTCTTGCCAGTGTCTTCCACATGATGAGTTGGACTGGGCGGACACAAAAAAATTCGACTTTGTTTGCATATTTTGGCGCAAAATTCAAGCATATCCTATTTCGCCTAAATCGTGTTGAAATTGCATTTTCCGTGATATCGCCATTTGAGATCAATAATTGCCGAAATTTCAATTTTTTTTCTTGCCAGTGTCTTCCACATGATCAGTTGGACTGGGCGGACACAAAAAAGTCTGACTTTGTTTGCACATTTTGGCGCAAAATTCAAGCATATCCTATTTCGCCTAAATCGTGTTGAAATTGCATTTTCCGTGATGTCGCCATTTTGAGATCAATAATTGCCGAAATTTCAATTTTTTTTCTTGCCAGTGTCTTCCACATGACCAGTTGGACTGGGCGGACACAAAAAAAGTCCGACTTTGTTTGCATATTTTGGCGCAAAATTCAAGCATATCCTATTTCGCCTAAATCGTGTTGAAATTGCATTTTCCGTGATGTCGCCATTTTGAGATCAATAATTGCCGAAATTTCATTTTTTTTCTTGCCAGTGTCTTCCACATGATGAGTTGGACTGGGCGGACACAAAAAAATTCGACTTTGTTTGCATATTTTGGCGCAAAATTCTAGCATATCCTATTTCGCCTAAATCGTGTTGAAATTGCATTTTCCTTGATATCGCCATTTGGAGATCAATAATTGCCGAAATTTCAATTGTTTTTCTTGCCAGTTTCTTCCACATGACCAGCTGGTCTGGGCGGACACATCAAAGTCCGACTTTGTTTGCACATTTTGGCGCAAAATTCAAGCATATCCTATTTCGCCTAAATCGTGTTGAAATTGCATTTTCCGTGATATCGCCATTTTGAGATCAATAATTGCCGAAATTTCAATTTTTTTCTTGTCAGTGTCTTCCACATGATCAGTTGGACTGGGCGGACACAAAAAAGTCGACTTTGTTTGCATATTTTGGCGCAAAATTCTAGCATATCCTATTTCGCCTAAATCGTGTTGAAATTGCATTTTCCGTGATATCGCCATTTGGAGATCAATAATTGCCGAAATTTCAATATTTTTTTCTTGCCAGTGTCTTCCACATGATCAGTTGGACTGGGCGGACACAAAAAAGTCTGACTTTGTTTGCACATTTTGGCGCAAAATTCAAGCATATCCTATTTCGCCTAAATCGTGTTGAAATTGCATTTTCCGTGATGTCGCCATTTTGAGATCAATAATTGCCGAAATTTCAATCTTTTTTCTTGCCAGTGTCTTCCACATGATGAGTTGGACTGGGCAAGGACACAAAAATTCGACTTTGTTTGTAACATATTTTGACTTAAAATTCGCAAAAATTTTCTTCGCATATCCTATTTCATGTTTGAGATGCCTAAATCATTTTGAGTTTCCGTTTGAATGGAGTTGGCGCTGGCAGACTTCCGTGATGACTTTCGTTTTCGCCATTTTGAGATCATATCTATTGCCGAAATTTCAATATTTTTTTCAATAATTGCCGAAAGCCAGTGTCTTCCACATGATGAGTTGGACTGGAAGGACACAAAAAAGTCCGACTTTGTTTGCACATTTTGGAGCAAAATTCAAGCATATCCTATTTCGCCAAAATCGTGTTGAAATTGCATTTTCCGTGATATCGCCATTTTGAGATCAATAATTGCCGAAATTTCAATTTTTTTTCTTGCCAGTGTCTTCCACATGATCAGTTGGACTGGGCGGACACAAAAAAGTCTGACTTTGTTTGCATATTTTGGCGCAAAATTCAAGCATATCCTATTTCGCCTAAATCGTGTTGAAATTGCATTTTCCGTGATGTCGCCATTTTGAGATCAATAATTGCCGAAATTTCAGTTTTTTTCTTGCCAGTGTCTTCCACGTGATCAGTTGGACTGGGCGGACACAAAAAAGTCTGACTTTGTTTGCACATTTTGGCGCAAAATTCAAGCATATCCTATTTCGCCTAAATCGTGTTGAAATTGCATTTTCCGTGATGTCGCCATTTTGAGATCAATAATTGCCGAAATTTCAATTTTTTTCTTGCCAGTGTCTTCCACATGATCAGTTGGACTGGGCGGACATAAAAAAGTCCGACTTTGTTTGCACATTTTGGCGCAAAATTCAAGCATATCCTATTTCGCCTAAATCGTGTTGAAATTGCATTTTCCGTGATATCGCCATTTTGAGATCAATAATTGCCGAAATTTCAATCTTTTTTCTTGCCAGTGTCTTCCACATGATCAGTTGGACTGGGCGGACACAAAAAAGTCTGACTTTGTTTGCACATTTTGGCGCAAAATTCAAGCATATCATATTTCGCCTAAATCGTGTTGAAATTGCATTTTCCGTGATGTCGCCATTTTGAGATCAATAATTGCCGAAATTTCAATCTTTTTTCTTGCCAGTGTCTTCCACATGATGAGTTGGACTGGGCGGACACAAAAAAGTCTGACTTTGTTTGCACATTTTGGCGCAAAATTCAAGCATATCCTATTTCGCCTAAATCATGTTGAAATTGCATTTTCCGTGATATCGCCATTTGGAGATCAATAATTGCCGAAATTTCAATCTTTTTTCTTGCCAGTTTCTTCCACATGATCAGTTGGACTGGGCGGACACAAACAAGTCTGACTTTGTTTGCACATTTTGGCGCAAAATTCTAGCATATCCTATTTCGCCTAAATCGTGTTGAAATTGCATTTTCCGTGATGTCGCCATTTTGAGATCAATAATTGCCGAAATTTCAAATTTTTTTCCTAGCCAGTGTCTTCCACGTGATGAGTTGGACTGGGCGGACATAAAAAAAGTCCGACTTTGTTTGCACATTTTGGAGCAAAATTCAAGCATATCCTATTTCGCCTAAATCGTGTTGAAATTGCATTTTCCGTGATGTCGCCATTTTGAGATCAATAATTGCCGAAATTTCAATCTTTTTTCTTGCCAGTGTCTTCCACATGATCAGTTGGACTGGGGCGGACACAAAAAGTCCGACTTTGTTTGCACATTTTGGCGCAAAATTCAAGCATATCCTATTTCGCCTAAATCGTGTTGAAATTGCATTTTCCGTGATATCGCCATTTTGAGATCAATAATTGCCGAAATTTCAATTTTTTTCTTGCCAGTGTCTTCCACATGATCAGTTAGAATGGGCGGACACAAAAAAGTCCGACTTTGTTTGCACATTTTGGCGCAAAATTCAAGCATATCCTATTTCGCCTAAATCGTGTTGAAATTGCATTTTCCGTGATATCGCCATTTTGAGATCAATAATTGCCGAAATTTCAATTTTTTTCTTGCCAGTGTCTTCCACATGACCAGTTGGACTGGGCGGACACAAAAAAGTCTGACTTTGTTTGCACATTTTGGTGCAAAATTCAAGCATATCCTATTTCGCCTAAATCGTGTTGAAATTGCATTTTCCGTGATATCGCCATTTTGAGATCAATAATTGCCGAAATTTCAATTTTTTTTCTTGCCAGTGTCTTCCACATGATCAGTTGGACTGGGCTGACATAAAAAAGTCCGACTTTTTGTTTGCACATTTTGGCGCAAAATTCAAGCATATCCTATTTCGCCTAAATCGTGTTGAAATTGCATTTTCCGTGATGTCGCCATTTTGAGATCAATAATTGCCGAAATTTCAATTTTTTTCTTGCCAGTGTCTTCCACATGATCAGTTGGACTGGGCGGACACAAAAAAGTCTGACGTTGTTTGCACATTTTGGAGCAAAATTCAAGCATATCCTATTTCGCCTAAATCGTGTTGAAATTGTATTTTCCGTGATATCGCCATTTGAGATCAATAATTGCCGAAATTTCCATTTTTTTTCCTAGCCAGTGTCTTCCACGTGATCAGTTGGACTGGGCGGACATAAAAAAGTCTGACTTTGTTTGCACATTTTGGCGCAAAATTCAAGCATATCCTATTTCGCCTAAATCGTGTTGAAATTGCATTTTTCCGTGATATCGCCATTTTGAGATCAATATTTGCCGAAATTTCAGCTTTTTTTCTTGCCAGTGTCTTCCACATGATCAGTTGGACTGGGCGGACACAAAAAAGTCCGACTTTGTTTGTATATTTTGGCGCAAAATTCAAGCATATCCTATTTCGCCTAAATCGTGTTGAAATTGCATTTTCCGTGATATCGCCATTTTGAGATCAATAATTGCCGAAATTTCAATCCTTTTTTCTTGCCAGTGTCTTCCACATGACCAGTTGGACTGGGCTGACACAAAAAAGTCCGACTTTGTTTGCACATTTTGGCGCAAAATTCAAGCATATCCTATTTCGCCTAAATCGTGTTGAAATTGCATTTTCCGTGATGTCGCCATTTTGAGATCAATAATTGCCGAAATTTCAATTTTTTTTCTTGCCAGTTTCTTCCACATGACCAGTTGGTCTGGGCGGACACAAAAAAGTTCGACTTTGTTTGCACATTTTGGCGCAAAATTCAAGCATATCCTATTTCGCCTAAATCGTGTTGAAATTGCATTTTCCGTAATGTCGCCATTTTGAGATCAATAATTGCCGAAATTTCAATCTTTTTTCTTGCCAGTGTCTTCCACATGATCAGTTGGACTGGGCGGACACAAAAAAGTCTGACTTTGTTTGCACATTTTGGAGCAAAATTCAAGCATATCCTATTTCGCCTAAATCGTGTTGAAATTGCATTTTCCGTGATGTCGCCATTTTGAGATCAATAATTGCCGAAATTTCAATTTTTTTTCTTGCCAGTGTCTTCCACATGATCAGTTGGACTGGGCGGACACAAAAAAGTCCGACTTTGTTTGCATATTTTGGCGCAAATTTCAAGCATATCCTTTTTCGCCTAAATCGTGTTGAAATTGCATTTTCCGTGATATCGCCATTTTGAGATCAATAATTGCCGAAATTTAAATATTTTTTCTTGCCAGTGTCTTCCACATGATCAGTTGGACTGGGCTGACACAAAAAGTCCGACTTTGTTTGCAAATTTTGGCGCAAAATTCAAGCATATCTATTTCGCCTAAATCGTGTTGAAATTGCATTTTCCGTGATGTCGCCATTTTGAGATCAATAATTGCCGAAATTTCAATTTTTTTCTTGCCAGTGTCTTCCACATGATCAGTTGGACTGGGCGGACACAAAAAAATTCGACTTTGTTTGCACATTTTGGCGCAAATTTCAAGCATATCCTATTTCGCCTAAATCGTGTTGAAATTGCATTTTCCGTGATATCGCCATTTGGAGATCAATAATTGCCGAAATTTCATTTTTTTTCTTGCCAGTGTCTTCCACATGATGAGTTGGACTTGGCGGACACAAAAAAGTCCGACTTTTGTTTGCACATTTTGGCGCAAAATTCAAGCATATCCTATTTTCGCCTAAATCGTGTTGAAATTGCATTTTCCGTGATGTCGCCATTTTGAGATCAATAATTGCCGAAATTTCATTTTTTTTTGCCAGTGTCTTCCACATGATCAGTTGGACTGGGCGGACACAAAAAAGTTCGACTTTTGTTTGCACATTTTGGCGCAAAATTCAAGCATATCCTATTTCGCCTAAATCGTGTTGAAATTGCATTTTCCGTGATATCGCCATTTTGAGATCAATAATTGCCGAAATTTCAATTGTTTTTCGCCAGTTTCTTCCACATGACCAGTTGGTTCTGGGCGGACACAAAGTCCTGACTTTGTTTGCTGTACATTTTGGCGCAAAATTCAAGCATATCCTATTTCGCCTAAATCGTGTTGAAATTGCATTTTCCGTGATGTCGCCATTTTGAGATCAATAATTGCCGAAATTTCAATTTTTTTTCCTAGCCAGTGTCTTCCACGTGATGAGTTGGACTGGGCGGACATAAAAAAAGTCCGACTTTGTTTGCACATTTTGGAGCAAATTTCAAGCATATCCTATTTCGCCTAAATCGTGTTGAAATTGCATTTTCCGTGATGTCGCCATTTTGAGATCAATAATTGCCGAAATTTCAATTTTTTTTTCCTAGCCAGTGTCTTCCACGTGATGAGTTGGACTGGGCGGACACAAAAAAGTCCGACTTTGTTTGCAAATTTTGGCGCAAAATTCAAGCATATCCTATTTCGCCTAAATCGTGTTGAAATTGCATTTTCCGTGATATCGCCATTTTGAGATCAATAATTGCCGAAATTTCCATTTTTTCCTAGCCAGTGTCTTTCCACGTGATGAGTTGGATCATGGCGGACATAAAAGTCCCGATCTTTTGTCTGCACATTTTGGAAGGCAAAATTTCAAGCATATCCTATTTCGCCTAAATCGTGTTGAAATTGCATTTTCCGTGATGTCGCCATTTTGAGATCAATATTTGCCGAAATTTCAGCTTTTTTCTTGCCAGTGTCTTCCACATGATCAGTTGGACTGGGCGGACACAAAAAAGTCCGAATTTGTTTGCATATTTTGGCGCAAACTTCAAGCATATCCTATTTCGCCTAAATCGTGTTGAAATTGCATTTTCCGTGATATCGCCATTTGGAGATCAATAATTGCCGAAATTTCAATTGTTTTTCTTGTCAGTGTCTTCCACATGATCAGTTGGACTGGGCGGACACAAAAAAGTCTGACTTTGTTTGCGCACATTTTGGCGCAAAATTCAAGCATATCCTATTTCGCCTAAATCGTGTTGAAATTGCATTTTCCGTGATAATCGCCATTTTGAGATCAATAATTGCCGAAATTGTTTTCTTGCCAGTTTCTTCCACATGACCAGCTGGTTCATGATTCAATTTTTTTTCTTGCCAGTTTCTTCCACATGACCAGCTGGTCTGGGCGGACACAAAAAAATTCGACTTTGTTTGCACATTTCGGAGCAAAATTCAAGCATATCCTATTTCGCCTAAATCGTGTTGAAATTGCATTTTCCGTGATATCGCCATTTTGAGATCAATAATTGCCGAAATTTCAATTTTTTTTCTAGCCAGTGTCTTCCACAGGATGAGTTGGACTGGGCGGACACAAAAAAGTCCGACTTTGTTTGCACATTTTGGAGCAAAATTCAAGCATATCCTATTTCGCCAAAATCGTGTTGAAATTGCATTTTCCGTGATGTCGCCATTTTGAGATCAATAATTGCCGAAATTTCTTTTTTTTTTTTTTGCCATTTTTTTCCACATGATGAGTTGGACTGGGCGGACACAAAAAAATCCGACTTTGTTTGCACATTTTGGAGCAAAATTCAAGCGTATCATATTTCGCCTAAATCGTGTTGAAATTGCATTTTCCGTGATGCTCGCCATTTTGAGGATCAATATTTGCTGAAATTTCAGCTTTTTTCCCAGCCTGTGCGTCTTCCACGTGATGAGTTGGACTGGGTGATACAAAAAGTCCGAATTTGTTTCAGCATATTTTGGGGCAAACTTCAAGCAGCTATCCTATTTCCTGCCTTAAATCGCGTTGAAATTGCATTTTCCGGTGGATGTCGCCATTTGAGACTGTCAATTTTCTGCTGAAATTTCCAGCTTGTTTTTCTTGTCAGTGTTCTTCCACATGATCAGCAGGTTCATGGGCTGACACATAAAGTCCGACTTTGTGTTTGTATATTTTGGCGCAAAACCTGAAGCATATCCTACTTCTGCTCTAAATCAAAGCTGAGTCGGTATTTTCCCGGTGTATGTCGCCATTTGAGATCAATAATTGCTCAAATTTTAATTGTTTTTTCCTTGTCAGTGTCTTCCACATGACCATTGGGTTCAGCTGACACAAAAAGTCCGACTTTTGTTGTGCACATTTTGGCGCAAAATTGAAGGATATCATATTTCTCGCCCAAATCGAAGTTGAAATTGCATTTTCCGTGATGCTCGCCATTTTGAGATCACCAATTGTCGAAATTTCATTTTTTTTCTCTAGCCAGTGTCTTCCTTAGCATGATGAGTTGGACCATGGCGGACACAAAAAATCCGACTTTGTCGGTATATTTGGAGCAAAATTCTAGCATATCCCGCTTCGCCTTCAAACCTTGTTGAAATTGTACTTTCCTTGATGTCGCCATTTGGAGACCAATAATTGCTGGAATTTCAAATGTTTTTCCGTAGCCAGTGTCATTCCACGTGATGTGAGCTGGTCTGGGCAAGTGACATATCAAAGTCCGATCTTTGTTTGTAAATTTTGGAGCAACCTCTGCTGGTGTATCATATTTCGCCTAAATCGTATGGAAATTGTGCATTTTCCGTGATGTCGCCATATTTTGAGACTGGGGTTATTTTGCCGAAATTTCAGCTTTTTCTTGCCAGTGTTCTTCATATGATGAGTTGGTTCTGGCGGACACAAAAAAGTCCGACTTTGTTTGCATATTTTGGCGTAAACTTCTAGCATATCGTATTTCCTACTCTAAATCGTGTTGGAAATTGCATTTTCTCGGTGATATCGCCATTTGAGATCAATTAATTGCCGAAATTTCAATCTTTTTTCTTGCCAGTGTCTTCCACATGATCAGTTGGACTGGGCGGACACATCAAAGTCCGACTTTGTTTGCATATTTTGGCGCAAAATTCAAGCATATCCTATTTCGCCTAAATCGCGTTGAAATTGCATTTTCCGTGATGTCGCCATTTTGAGATCAATAATTGCCGAAATTTCAATTTTTTTCCTAGCCAGTGTCTTCCACATGATGAGCGCTGGGACTGGGCTGTGGGATAAAAGTCCGACTTTTGTTTGTAATATTTTGGAGCAAATTTCATGACATCATATTTCGCCTAAATCAAAGTTGAAATTCGCATTTTCCGTGATGTCGCTATTTTGAGATCAATAACTGCCGGAATTTCAATTTTTTCCTTCGCCAGTGTCTTCCATACGATGAGTTGATCATGGACGGACATAAAAATTCCGATTTTGTTTGGTATATTTTGGCGCAAAAATTTCAAGCATATCCTATTCTCGCCTAAATCGTGTTGAAATTGTGCCTTTTCCTTGATATCGCCATTTGGAGGATCAATAATTGCCGAAATTTCTATTGTTTTTCTTTGTCAGTTTCTTCCATTACGACCAGCTAGTTCATGAAGTACCATCAAAAGTCCGACTTTTGTTTGCACACATTTTGGCGCAAAATTCACACATCCTACTTCACCTAAATTTTTTTCTAGCCAGTGTCTTCCATGTGCATGAGTTGACTGGCGACATAAAAGTCCGACTTTGTTTGCACATTTTGGAGCAAATTTCGTTATTATCCTATTTCGCCCACATCGTGTTGAACCTGCATTTTCAGATGTCGCCAGTGTTTGATCAATAATTGAAATTTCAATTTTTTCCAAGCAGTCTTCCACGTGAGTTGATCTGACACAAAAAGTCCCCGACTTTTGTTTGTACCATTTTGAGCAATTCAAGCATATCATATTTCGCCTAAATGGTGTTGAAATTGCATTTTCCGTGATGTCGCCATTTTGAGATCAATAATTGCCGAAATTTCATTTTTTTTTTCTTGCCAGTGTCTTCCATACGATGAGTTGGAATTGGCGGACACAAAAAAATCTTTGAATTTGTTTGGGTATTATTTTGGCGCAAACTTCTAGCTATATCCTATTTCGCTCTAAATCGTGTTGAAATAGCATTTTCCTTTTTTGATATCGCCATTTGGGAGATCAATAACTTTGCCGAAATTTCACTTGTTTTTCTGTCAGTTTCTTCCACATGACCAAGTTAGAATGGCGGACACATCAAGTCCGACTTTTGTTCGTATCATTTTGGCGCAAAATTCAAGCATATCATATTTCGCCTAAATGGTGTTGAAATTGCATTTTCCGTGATGTCGCCATTTGGAGATCAATAACTGCTGAAATTTCAATTTTTTTCTTGTCAGTTTCTTCATACGATGAGCTGGTCTGGGCGGACACAAAAATTCGACTTTGTTTGCCAGCATTTTGGCGCAAAATCTGAACAGGTATCCTATTTCCGCCTAAATCGTGCTGAAATTGCACTTTCCGTGATGTCGCCATTTGGAGACTGGGTATTAATTGCCGAAATTTCAATTGTTTTTCTTTGCCAGTGTCTTCCACAGGACCAGAAGTTGGACTCAAGTGGACACATCAAAGTCCGATTCTTGTTTGCACATTTTGAGAGCAAATTCAAGCACATCCTATTTCGCCCAAATCTTGTTGAAATTACATTTCCTTCATGATGTCGCCATTTTGAGATTTCAATAATTGCTTTAGAAATTTCAATTTTTTTTCCCTAGCCAGTGCCTTCCACGTGATGAGCTCGGATCATGGGCGGACATAAAAAGTCCGAATTTGTTTCAATATTTTGGAGCAAATTTCAAGCTATTATCCTATTTCGCCTAAATCGTGCTGAAATTGCATTTTCCGTGATGTCGCCATTTGGAGATCAATAATTGCCGAAATTTCAATTTTTTTTCCTAGCCAGTGTCTTCCACGTGATGAAGTTGGACTGCAAGTGACACAAAAAGTCCGAATTTGTTTTGCACATTTTGGGAGCAAATTTCCGCAATCTTATTTTCGTCTAAATCGTGTTGAAGTTGTATTTCTCTCGTGATGTCGCCATTTGGAGATCAATATTTTGCCGAAATTTCAATTGTTTTTTCTCTTGTCAAAATGTCTTCTCTACATGATCAGTTAGGAATGGGCAAGTGACACATGTGTCCGAATTTACTTGCATATTTTGGCGCAAACTTGAAGCATATCCCACTTCGCTTTCTGGGAATCGTGTTGCTGAAATTGCATTATCCGTGAGACGTTACTTCCGAGGATTCAATAATTGCCGAAATTTCAATTTTTATTTCTTCTTGTCAGTGTCTTCCACATGACCAGCTAGAATGGGCTGATGATAAAAAGTCCTTATTCGACTTTGTTTGCACAATTCGGCGCAAAAATTCAAGTATATCATACTTCCTGCCTAAATGGTGTTGAAATTCAGCATTTTCCGTGATGTCGCCATTTTCGAGGATCAATCGTTGCCGAAATTTCAATTTTTTTTTCGCTAGTTTCTTCCACATGATGAGTTGGTCTGGTGCGACAATAAAAAAATTCGACTCTTTGTTTTGCATATTTCTAAGTGCTAAAATTCAAGCATATCCTATTTCGCCTAAATCAAAGCTTGAAATAGTACTATCCGTGATGTCGCCATTTGGAGATCAATAATCGCTGAAAATTTCAATTTTGTTTTTCTAGCCAGTTTCTTCCACATGATGAGCTGGATCATGCGGACACAAAAAAGTCCGACTTCTGTTTGTGTTTAAATCTTTGGAGCAAAATTCAAGCGTATCCTATTTCGCCTAAATCTTTGCTTGAAATTGCATTTTCCGTGATGTCACCATTTTGAGATCAATAATTGCCGAAATTTCAAATTTTTTTCCTAGCCAGTGTCTTCCACGTGATGAGTTGGACTGGTGGACACAAAAAATCCGACTTTGTTTGCATTATTTTGGAGCAAACTTCTAAAGTAGCTATCCTATTTTGCCTTAAATCGTGCTGAAATTGCATTTTCCTTTGATATCGCTATTTGGAGATCAATATTTGCCGAAATTGCAATTGTTTTTCTTGCCAGTTTCTTCCACGTGACCAGCTGGTTCAAGGCGGACACATCAAAGTCCGAATTTGTTTGCATTATTTTGGCGCAAAATTCAAGCATAATCCTATTTCGCCCAAATCGTGTTGAAATTGCATTTTCCGTGATATCGCCATTTTGAGATCAATAATTGCCGAAATTTCAATATTTTTTCTAGCCAGTGTCTTCCACATGATCAGTTGGACTGGGCGGACACAAAAATGTCCGACTTTGTTTACATTTTGGCGCAAATTCTCGCTATATCCTATTTCGCCTAAATCGTGTTGAAATTAGCCATTTTCCGTGATATCGCCGTTTTGAGATCAATAATTGCCGAAATTTCCATCTTTTTTCTTGCCAGTGTCTTCCACATGATCAGTTGGACTGGGCGGACACAAAAAAGTCTGACTTTGTTTGCACATTTTGGCGCAAAATTCAAGCATATCCTATTTCGCCTAAATCGTGTTGAAATTGTTTTTTCCGTGATATCGCCATTTAGAGATCAATAATTGCCGAAATTTCAATTTTTTTTCTTGCCAGTGTCTTCCACATGATCAGTTGGACTGGGCGGACACAAAAAAAGTCGACTTTGTTTGCATATTTTGGCGCAAAATTCTAGCATATCCTATTTCGCCTAAATCGTGTTGAAATTGCATTTTCCGTGATATCGCCATTTTGAGATCAATAATTGCCGAAATTTCAATTTTTTTTCTTGCCAGTGTCTTCCACATGACCAGCTGGACTGGGCTGACACAAAAAAGTCCGACTTTGTTTGCAAATTTTGGCGCAAAATTCAAGCATATCATATTTCGCCTAAATAAGTGTTGAAATTGCATTTTTCAATGATATGCCATTTGAGATCAATATCTGCTGGAAATTTCATTTTTTTCTTGCCAGTGTCTTCCACATGATCAGTTGGACTGGGCGGACACAAAAAAGTCTGACTTTGTTTGCACAATTTGGCGCAAAATTCAAGCATATCCTATTTCGCCTAAATCGTGTTGAAATTGCATTTTCCTTGATATCGCCATTTGGAGATCAATAATTGCCGAAATTTCAATTGTTTTTCTTGCCAGTGTCTTCCACATGATCAGTTGGACTGGGCGGACACAAAAAGTCTGACTTTGTTTGCACAATTTGGCGCAAAATTCAAGCATATCCTATTTCGCCTAAATCGTGTTGAAATTGCATTTTCCGTGATATCGCCATTTTTGAGATCAATAATTGCCAAAATTTCCAATATTTTTCTTGCCAGTGTCTTCCACATGATCAGTTGGACTGGGCGGACACAAAAAAGTCTGACTTTGTTTGCACATTTTGGCGCAAAATTCAAGCATATCCTGTTTCGCCTAAATCGTGTTGACAATTGCTTTTTCCGTGATATCGCCATTTTGAGATCAATAAATTGCCGAAATTTCAATATTTTTTCTTGCCAGTGTCTTCCACATGATCAGTTAGACTGGGCGGACACAAAAAAGTCTGACTTTGTTTGCACATTTTGGCGCAAAATTCAAGCATATCCTATTTCGCTTAAATCGTGTTGAAATTGCATTTTCCGTGATGTCGCCATTTTGAGATCAATCAATTGCCGAAATTTCAATATTTTTTCTTGCCAGTGTCTTCCACATGATCAGTTGGACTGGGCAGACACAAAAAAGTCTGACTTTGTTTGCACATTTTGGCGCAAGAATTCAAGCATATCCCTATTTCGCTTCATCGTGTTAGTAATATTTTCAATGATATCATCGCCATTTTGAGAATCAATAGTACTTGCCAAAATTTTCAATATTTTTTCTTGCCAGTGTCTTCCACATGATCAGTTGGACTGGGCGGACACAAAAAGTCTGACTTTGTTTGCACATTTTGGCGCAAAATTCAAGCATATCCTATTTCGCCTAAATCGTGTTGAAATTGCATTTTCCGTGATATCGCCATTTTGAGATCAATAATTGCCGAAATTTCAATATTTTTTTTCTTGCCAGTGTCTTCCACATGATCAGTTGGACTGGGCGGACACAAAAAGTCTGACTTTGTTTGCACATTTTGGCGCAAAATTCAAGCATATCCTATTTCGCCTAAATCGTGTTGAAATTGCATTTTCCGTGATATCGCCATTTTGAGATCAATAATTGCCGAAATTTCAATCTTTTTTCTTGCCAGTGTCTTCCACATGAGCAGTTGGACTGGGCGGCCACGAAAAGGTCAGACTCTGTTTGCACATGTGGGTGCAAAACTCAAGCATCTCCTTTTTTACATAAATCGTGTTGAAATTGCATTTTCCGTGATATCGCCATTTTGAGATCAATAATTGCCGAAATTTCAATATTTTTTCTTGCCAGTGTCTTCCACATGATCAGTTGGACTGGGCGGACAC
>NW_027305906.1:0-19893 GCF_039555335.1 Amphiura filiformis | reverse complement strand
GGCCAAAAATTTAAGTCCGAAATAAAATGTCTCCACAATTTTTTTCCTTTTGCCCATTGATTGATGACATATTGGCCTTATAGGAACCAAAAGTGCCATTACTAATCTTGAAAAATAAATCCAGGACGTGTGATAGTAAATGTGATATCAAAACCCAATGTTACCTACGAATACCACTAGGATGCTTTCACTATCGCAATACTAATCAACCTAAAACAAATGGAATATTCCCATTAACGCTTTTTTCGTGTAATTTGGACCACAGGGTGTCAGGAAAATGCTAGCTCAACCAGAAAATATTTGTTTTTATTTTTATAATGCGATCAATATGATCTTAGTCAATTTATGCTAGTTTATTTTGAAAATGAAGTTTAGGTCAGTTTCTGTATTTTATTTATCAAATGAGTATGAATCAATTTACACATTGTATTAGAACGAGTAGGATATATGTTTTCAAGAATATTAGGAATTATACGCATACACCTAACGCTTTATACAATGAAAAGGTGAAGAAACCCGGGTATTCGTAGGTAACATGAGCGATTTAACAATATCTATATTGAGTTTAGAGGTTTAAATTTTGCTATTATGGTAATGAATTAATAAAATGGTAGTTTTAGATCTCTTTCAGATGGTACGTCCAAATGAATAAATGCTATTACCTTGGATCAAAAAATTTTGATGCTTTTAGCAAGATTTTGACCACTTCATTTTGATATACAAGTAGTTAATCAGCAATTTTACATAATAAATAATTGTTGAATGAATCCGTATATGGTTAATAATAGTGTCCTGGGGTACCGCTTAAAGTTTTTGACAATTAATTTCCATTGGTAGAGACACTTCATTACACATGTCATGTATTATGCTGTATTCGTAAGTAACATTTCAGTATTTGTAGGTAAGAATTAGACTTTTGGTGGATATCGCAATCAAAACTTCATTTTATTAAGCACTTTGAATGTATTATTTTTTATGTGCGTTTATTGACACTTTAGACCCTATCATGTATTAATAATGTCGGTTCACAGCGGTTGAAAGAGGATTGAAGTAAGAAACAAAGGCACTAAAGTGACTTTAATTTGCTTAATTGCACACAAATCGCTTAAAACCGTTATTGCAGACTTGTGAAGTCCATCTTGAGTCAGTTACGTCTTGTGGCCTTTCGTTTGAGGGAAACTACAATTAGCTTTATACCAGGGTCCATCAATGTGTTGTCTAGATCATGAGACAATGAGAACATTCGTTTTTTCCATGGTATTCGTAGGTAACCTTAGCGAAAACGTCAAAAGTTACCTTCGAATAAATCAATTTGGACACAAATTACTCAAAAACCAGAAGGTCGGTAAACATTTAAAATGAAGCACAGATGAGAATTGACAAATCCAAGTATTTATCCCCTTCTAATCTTCTTTGAATCTGATTTTTCTTTCAAATGAGCAGACCGTCGTCTATTTCAGTACATATTTTTCACCAATTAAGCCGTATTCAGTTTTGCATGGTGGGCATGTATGTGAATTCGCAACTTTCATCGACATATGATTTGATAGCAAACATACAGGCCTTTGTTATGTACCAATATGGGCATTGGCATGAATGGCGGTGTTTCACAATACTGTCATGATAAATAATTGTATTCGTAGGTAACATTCGGTTACCGAAATTTACCTACGAATACTTGCTTTTATTGTTGACATCTCAGAAATATTTAAACGCAGGCTATTGAAACTTGGTAGAAATAAAGAGTGTATTACCCTGCACCTATTGCTTAACTATTGTTTACTATTCTCTCACTTTGTGGAAATGGCACAGCTTTTAACATGTATTCGGAGGTAATGCATATTTTTTACCAAACCTACCTTTGTGCCATTTAGAATTTCTGGCAGCTAAACACAATAATAAAGATGTTCGAATGCAATGCATTTCAGTATTGGACATATCAAAGCTTGTATCAATTGCGCATTTATTAGTGATTTCCATTTTTTAAAGATATATCTAGTGCTATGAAAAATTGTATTCGTAGGTAATGTAAAAAAATACCACTCAAAAAATTATCACAAAAATTCATAATTATGTACAAATATGTGAAAATTGAACAGGCAATCTTTGAATACACACCTTTCAGGAAATCAATTTAGATTCAATCCAATGACTTCTTTTCATAACTGATTTATATGTTTTTAAAAATACTTTAAGAAATATTTTGAAAAAATGGGTAAAAATAGCTTGTTTTGGGGTCTCTGTGTCTAAGTTTTTCACAGAAGGGGTTTCTTATTATATATGGCGCGAAGCGTATGATCAAGGCGAATAAACACAATACAAAAACGAATGCCAATTGATTAATACTTTTAAGTTATGGCCCTGAACATGCCGTGTACACTTTTCGTTGGATTCGACCATATACGATCGTTCAACGTCCGACAAATGACCGGATTTGGGGGTCCGATTCTCGTTCGTCTCTCTATGCGCTGTGGCCGCTAATAATCCTGCAGGCGTCTTATATCCGATCGTTCAACGTCCGATAAATGACCGGCGAATCCGTCCCATGTGGCACCAGCAGGGACGTCGACCCTATCAGAAAAGTGGGGGAAGAGAGGGTGTTTGAGAGGGTTTGAGGCCCCTCAGAGGCAGTGGCGTAGCAAGCACGTTTTCATAGGGTGGACAAAGGGGGGAAAGACAACTTTTAAGGGGATGGTCAAAAATGGGCTAAAAAGTACAAAAAAAAAGGGCTACAAATCTTGCATATCAGGGCAACCAGCGTCCCGGGGGCAATAGAGGTGAGAAACCTTTGGACAATGAAGGCCCAATTTTAGCACTATTATTGGATACTATTTTAGTTTGAAAAAGTTGGTGAAACGAAAGCCTAATTGAAGAAATTGAAAAGTTTTCACCATTATTGTATAATATAAACAATTGTTTTAAACATAACACGTGGATGTCCAAAGTAGAAGCAAAAAGACAGACTTGTCCATTTTTCAAAATGAAGGTTCAATTGAAACCATTTGCATGGGGACTGTATTTACATTATTACTAATTAGGCCTATTGTGTAAACATTTAGTTTTAAAAATGGAAAATTTGGAAAATGGTTTTTTGGTGCATCATTTTTACACTATTATTGCCTTAAACAATAAACAAAGAAGGCCCGAATTGAATTTGCAAAATTTAAAGTGTTGATAATTATGTTAAAGTCAGGAATAGACCTAAGTCCGTCTTAAATACTGACTTTGGTGACAAAATGTCACGGGCCCTGCATATGGACTGGCCGGCAGTAATTTTCACAGGCTTTTGGGCCAAGGAACCACATTTAAGCACTGCCTATAATAATCACAGGCCTATACTTAGGCTTACTACTATCCTGGGCCTACTCAATAACGTACAATTTAACCTTTTCCATGTTTTCTCTTCTTTTTTCTTTCTTGTCAATCACTAAAACTGGTAGGAATTTGATATCGCGTCCTCTACCCTTCAGAAAGTGCCCCTCCCTCAATACTACTTACATGCATGGGCCTACTAAATTACGTGCAATTTAACTTTTTTTCTTCTCTTCTCCAATTTTTCTCACTTTATTTTCTTTTTTTTTTTCTCCTTTCCCCCTTTTTTCTACCTGTAAGTCACTAAAGTACTGGGGGGATATGATATTGCGTCCCACACCCTTCAGAAAGTGCCCCCCCCCCATGATCGATGCATATGTTCGCCATAGGCCTACATCCGGCACAAGCGCCTGCGAAACCTCCCAAACACCTGCGGTATATAAACGAAAGAATAACGAACAAACCCAGGGTATATATACAGGACAGTACGAACACACATCGGACAACTTCCGAACATGTGTATTCGGCACAAGTTTTGGGCATACACAAACCTTGAAACGGATTGTCGACGGACTAACAAACATCACCTAACACGAAACGCATTTGGCGGATAATAGCAGGACATATGAAGAACATAAAACGAACATTGACGAACACTAACGGATTTGCTAAAATACCATCCGTTTCTTGTACGGAAGACTTGTATTCGGTGTAGTGTGACAGGCGCTTGAGCAATGAAAACGCATGCCTTTAATTTTACTTATAGGTGGTACTACACCCTGGCCAATTTTGTGCCTATTTTTGCATTTTTCTCAAAAATTATAGCGCATTGGTGACAAGTAAGATATGTATATTATAGGGCAAGGACTACAATTTCTGCACTGGAAATTTTATTTCAGCACAGACAACAGTTGTGTGGAGTTACAGTCAAAAATGAGGCAAAACCAATATTTGATCAATAAATCAATAACTACTTGTCTTGAGTCACTGAAATTCCTGTGTAGTAACTGGATTCCTTGCCCCTATAATATTCATAACCTTTGTTACCAGTGTTTTATTAGTTTTTGAGAAAAATGCAAAAATAGTCACAAATTTATCAAGGGGTGTAGTACCACCTTAATGTTACTTATAATTACAAAATCTGGTCTTGTTACACTCAGGAAATTATATTTGTAACTTAATCATTTGTTTTGAGATGAAAAAACTGAACTACAAACCATTTTTTTAGTTTTGCCATTTTTGCCGGCAAAAACTGACAAAAACTGTTTTTGCCAAGCGGTTAAAACCGTGGTTAAAACCGCGGTTTTTTCCACCTGCGGCAAAAACCTGCGAACCCTGAGGGCAGGTATTTGCCTCCCTTCTCTACTAATCTGAGAGCCATCCACTACCAGTTTTTGGAGCCAGTTTGAAGTTCGGTTGTCTTCTTCCCATCCCATTGACTCTCATTTTGTGGGTTGAAATTGCCTTTCTTGAGAATGGAGGCATTTCTGGCTTTGTTGCACTCAAGACCATGAAGACGTGTCTCAAGAGTTTGGAGAGCCTTCCACCTCTCCACGTGAGATCTTTCTCCTTCAGGACCTTTTAACATTCCACCACTCATGATGGTTAACACATGAGCGGACTGTCTTACGTGATCATGATGATTATTCTAGTTTGTTCGAGTTTGTATATTAATTGGGACTTGGGAATTAGTACAATAACAACATCCCTGTATCCCCAGCAGTTGATCTTACACATGTTACATCAAAATCACATGATTCACATGACAACTTTGAACCGTATCATTTCTGTTTCTCCGACTCTCTCATATATTACTTAGTCACGTTTACAGATAAAAATGACCTTATGCCATAAATTGGTTGTGTATCACACATCGCATGGTGAATTTAACTTTAGGAGGCCCATTTAGGGATTTGTCCCCTTTTCCTTCTCCAAGAGGTCTTGGCGATTAATGCGGACTGCTCCTGCATAATCATTGTTGTCTTGTATTATGTATTTTATATTTCATTATGCAAATTAAATCTATTGATTGATTGATCTACTTAAATTTCATTCAATCAAGGATCAGGAAATATACAAGGCAGGTGAGACCTGTATGGAAACACAATGCTCTATTAAAAAAGCATTGCAACTAAGCAAACATTCAAGAAGGCCACCTTATACAGAAACACAGGCAAGTATTGATAAGTGGGAGGAAGACAACCACCAAATAAGTGCAGATCCAAACACTGTATAGATTCATATACCATCAAGTTGAAAAGGAAGAAGATTAACCCACGCTTAGGGAATTAGAGGAATCAACAAAATCCCTGAAGGCTGGGAAAGCGGCAGGATCTGATAATATCACTGCAGAACTGCTCCACGATGCAAGGGGGCGAAGCAAACATCGACATCCGGAACTCTATCATCATATCTATAATGGCGAAGTGGTGAGTGGCCAACGCAGTGTATAAAATCCACCGTTATCCCCTCAATTTTCGACAATTTAAGAACTATCGCACAATAAAGGCTTATCAGCCACCAAATAAGTTTCGTCTCCACATCCTCCTAACACGCCTAAAACCCAAAGTCAAAAACAGATGTTCAAAACCTGAGAATCATATAGAAGAGAAATATATTGACCACATTTTTATCGACTTTAAGAAGGGCTTTGAACTCGGACATCAAAGACTCGGACTTATAATTAAAGACAGAGATAAAAAACAATTTATCGCGTCTGATGTCACTGTCAATTACGATCCTTGATTGGTTTACACAGGTTAATCAGCGCGTACATAGGGCCTGCACTTTGGCTCGTTTTTTGCAGGTTTACATGGTCCAATAATCACAAGATGACTGACATATGGTAACAAAGGCAACAGTCACTGCTATTTGATTACTTCGCTTGGATTGGCCATCACTGTGATACGATGGTCAAAAAACCAATAGATGACTGACATGACATGACTGGCCATTCAATACATGCCTGTGATACACTATAGCCTTTTCAAAATGTAATACATGTTTGCTTGACTGCATTGACTATACTCGGGAACAATACACACAGTATATGCATTGGACCAGGGACTGTGTATGAAGGGACTCGAAGCGGATTATAGATAGCTATTGTCAAGCTATTGTTATCAGGTTATCTTTTATGGCCTTCGATTACATGCGAGTTACATTGAGGGCGTGATGTTTGTTTTCTTATTATTTACTCATGTTGCCCTATTCAAATATTTCTAAAGTTATGTCAAATAGAGTGCTTGCACGAATGGTCATTAGTTCAAATCATCCTCCTGACAAGCTCCATAAGATATGCTAATGCATGGAGTACAAAGATTTACTTTGATCTATACCAGTTTACAGGTGATTGGTATTGTACTCCATGCATTTGCATATGTCTTCTGGAGCGTATCTGGAGGATGATTTGAACTTATGATCTTCCGTGCATGGAAGAAAGAGATGAGAAGGAACCACAACGACTTCGATCGGCCAAGTTTTAATCCGCTTATCTATTGACGCATGAAAAGAAAAGCTATCAATGGTACTTCCTTTCATGTATAATCCATTTACCGCGATCGATGCTTGGCGAAATCATTACTGGAAAAAATTTATTACAAACCCATCCACGAACAAACAAACGCTAGCCAGAAGTAAGATTATGGAATTTCACTGATGCTCTGAACATGTATAGTAGCTTTGTTTTGGGATCTACATTCAAACTGTTTTCTTGATCGTGTTGTGTAGAAAATGGCCTATAAAACATCGAAAAGGTAATCAAAATCGGCCGGTTTTTTGCTGAGTTTCATCTTTAGCAAATAACGTAAGATTTTGGTGACTTTTTCGATGAAAAATAGATGTAAAATGTTCTTAAATAATGCACAATGTTCCGGTTGAGTCCGGTACATAAAACCTGTTAAATTTAATAGTTTATATGTGTATAATCGTAACTAGCTAACTCGTTTCAGTGCCAAAGACTGCCAACTCTGAGAAAAAAATCATCAAAGTTCGGAAAAATTGGGCAAAATGGAAGAAAAAGATGTAGGCCATCAATGACCGATGATCACGTCACCAGAGAAAATCCTATTCGCTACTTGCACGGTTCCGCCATTATGCACTATGTGCGGGGAGAGCCTCGAACTGGCAGCATACATGAAAGGAAGAATTATGTAACCTTACACAGAACGTTATGACTAGTTCAATTCCCATTCATGTATGCTGCCAGTTCGAGGCTCTCCCCGCACATAGTGCATAATGGCGGAACCGTGCAAGTAGCGAATAGGGTGCTTGCACGGAAGGTCATTAGTTCAAATCATCCTTCACACACGCTCCAGAAGACATGCAAATACATGGAGTACAATACCAATCACCTATTTAACGTGGAGTATTGATCAAAGTAAATCCTCATGAATAACAATGAGCGTGTTTATAGTGAGCCAGATTATCCGGTATTTAGCGTATAAGTACATCTTATACGGTATTGGTCGCCACTATAAACAGACCAATAAAACTATTTGCCGAATATATTATACGGAACTGATATCCTTCGATATCGATGGATATTGCAGTATATTTATTCCGTATACGGCCACTATAAACAGACAGGGATTAACGATACCGTTATTCAAGGAAGTGGAGCAGGGTTATATAACTCTCCCAGCTCAAATTTGTCACTGTAATAACATATCACCTATAAAATATGCTACGGTACTGTGGCAAAATGTTAAAAGATAGGCCGGTATCGTTTCGACGGCAAACTGTTTGAAATTGGCACCATATCCGTGTCTCCCACATTGCATTGCGGTGACCTCGAACACGCTGAGTTCAACCACCTCGGATTCAGAATAGCGCTATTGATTGCCACTATAAACAGCCGAGATAACGGATAAGTCACATTCCATCCTAATCCCATATGCGTATAAGGATACCGTATAAATACCGTACACCACTATAAACACGCTCAATGTCAACTAAATGTCGGTAAAGGGAGTGGACAAAGTGAATGCGTTCGTTGTGGTTCCTTCTTATCTCTTTCTTCCATGTTCCGTGCAAGCACCCTATTCAGTACGACAGCAACTTAGCTCACTTCCGGTAATTTTTACAGGCGTGACCTCTGCTGTTACGTAACGCAATGTTGAAAATCAGGTGGCAAATACGGTTTTTTAGAAAACATTTAAAAAAATGGAATACACGAGTCGTTTCTTCCTTCATTTGTCAATTGTCCATTGTTGGTTATTTACCTTGAAAATAATACTCCCAATGTTCAAACAATTTTAAAGTCAGCATAAAGGTTTGTTAGTGGGTTTTAGCGGGTTCGCCGTCGGACAAGTTTAGAACTGTCAAGCTTTCGTCAGGAGTAGCTCTGACTTCTTCAGGACAAAGTACCTAAGACTAAGACATGTAGACCGCCCCTTGTCTACTGATGACTCTGAAAAGAGCCGTTTGCTGAAGACTGCCCCTTGTCAACAGAAACTAGCAGATCTCGCCTATCTGCTGATTTTGTAAGTTTTGGTGGCTCTGAAAAGAGCCGTTCAATGAAGACTGCCCCTTGTCTACAGAGAACTAGCAGATCTCGCCTATCTGCTAATATAAAGGTTTTGGTGGCTCTGAAAGAGCCGTTTGCTGAAGACTGCCCTTGTCTACAGAAACAAGCAGATCTCGCCTATCTGCTGAATTTGTAAGTTTTGGTGGCTCTGAAAAGAGCCGTTTGCTGAAGACTGCCCCTTGTCAACAGAAACAAGCAGATCTCGCCTATCTGCTGATTTTGTAAGTTTTGGTGGCTCTGAAAAGAGCCGTTCACTGAAGACTGATTTAATAATTTATATCATGCATAAAGCTCATAAAATATGTTGCCGATAGGGGAGGGGTCTAGTCCAATTAAAAAATCGTGAAAATCTGTTTTGACGTTCCTTTATTTGATAGGCCTATATATAATCTTGAACTTTTAAAAATTACTTAAGTTTGACATGCTTTATTTGAAATGATTTCATATTGAAAGCTACTGAACTTAAATGGAATTTTTTTTAAAGATATCAAATCGAATGTAGGATTAGGCCTAAATATGAAATACTTAGCAACAAGAACTAATCATGAAAAAAGTGGGCCTTCAAGCTGACATTCATTAGGCTTATATTATTAAAGACAAAGGGAGAGAAAAAAGAAAGAAAAACGAACTGAAAAATTCTAAGAATAACATGGGAATCGAACTCTCGTCGCTCTGTCCACTAAGCCATCGCATCTTGTTCTTGCAAAGGGTATAATTTTGCTATCTTATTTCTCGTTCAACATGTTCAAGTATCTCACTCAGCAACATCTTTTCAAAACTGCTTGTACTTCAGTTAAATGAGATGATACTACCTTCTTTGACGACTACAATATTTTGTTACACAATAGAGTATTTTGCATTAATAAAATATATAACAATAGACGTTTTTAATTGCTATATTGATCAATATAACATGTATATAGACAGCGCCGGCTGGGATCCATTTCGTGAATGTGGAAAAAATGAATGCTTTTGGTGCGCGAAGTAGCCTAAAAATGAGAGAAAATGCATGTCACGATAACAAAAATGGTTATATCTACAGCTTTGAGGAAACGCCGGTCTAATGCTTTTCTGTTATGATAAACATTAATTAACCACAGCTTGTATTAAAATTTCAGCGAAAATGAGCGGTGGAATAACCTAGTCGTAGGTTGAAAAGTTGCGTTCTTTGAGTCCTCGTGTCGTAAGCGCACGTTGCAAGTGTCACGATGCTTCACGAAATGGATCCCAGCCGGCGCTGTCTATTATACATGTTATATTGATTAATATAGCAATTAAAAACGTCTATTGTTATATATTTTATAAATGCAAAATACTCTATTGTGTAACAAAATATTGTAGTCGTCAAAGAAGGTAGTATCATCATATTTAACTGAAGTACAAGCAGTTTTGAAAAGATTGTTGTTGAGTGAGATCCTTGAACATGTTGAACGAGAAATAAGATAGCAAAAGAATACCCTTTCTCCGAACAAGTTGCGATGGCTTGTGGACAGAGCGAAGGTGTGCAGTGCGGAAGGTTGTGAGTTCGATTCCCGTGTTATTTTATCGATTATGTGGATTTTTTCAGTTCGTTTTTCTTTTCTTTTTTTCCTTCCCTTTTGTCTTTAATAATATAGGCCTAATGAATGTCAGCTTGAAGGCCCACTTTTTTTTTTGATTTATTTCAGTTCAGTTCAGTTCAGTTTTATTTTCATCTCAACACACATACATATAAATAACATGATATAGAAAAAAACATTTTGTAATAAATTAGTAACAATGCAAAGCCAAATAATTTACAATTGAGATACCATTATTAATATTACAAAATAATATTTTAATAATGTGGTATGAGAGATGTGGATGCCACAGAAACGCATGTTTAAGCCTAATCCTACATTCGAGTTCATATCTTTTTTACAAAAAATGCATTTAAGTTCAGTAGCTTTCAATATGAAATAATCAAATAAAGCATGTCAAACTTAAGTAATTTTTAGAATATATATATAGGCCTATCAAATAAAGGAACGTCAACACAGATTTTCACGATTTTTAATTGGACTAGACCCCCCCTATCGGCAACATATTTTATGAGCTTTTATGCATACATATTAAATCATGAGATGCACGAATTTCAAACCTAATATTTTGGCATATTATTTGTAATTTTTACACAATGTCCAACTTACACCTCGGATTACACCTAATTGGAATCAGCCAAGTTCGTTGTCCAGATAGAGCAACTAACTTATTAAGACTAGTCCCCCATAGAACACCACAGTTAAGCGGTCAAGATATTAAGTGTTTTCTTTTCATTTTTATCTCGCTACTTCTGCTTCAAATGTAACGTGAAAACCTTCCTGACAGTTATTTACTAATATTATAAATATTGTTATAATTTTTGGAATAACAAAACTTCAAATTTGCCCGAAATCGTATATTCTGGCTTTAATAAAAATATGAAAACTAGGATTTAAAAATATGAGTTAAAATCAAATCGAAAATCAAAGAGAGGTACTTGCGGGGTTCGAACCAAGATCGAACTTCCAAATACATGTATTTACCACTAAGCCATACCAGAGATATGATTAATACGGTGACAATAATAGCAATGTTATTCCCACTCAGTGGCTCACTCGTGTATTCTATTTCTGAAATGAATCAACACTGTCCAAATAATGTAACACAAACCTTTATGCTGACTGTTAAAATTGTTTGAAAATGGGAGTATTATTTTCAAGTTAAATAACCAACAATGGACAATTGACAATGAAAGTTTCTTTGCAGGAAAAACATCGCCCGTACAATATATGGCGTGACAGTAGTCACGCACAAAGATAAACATTTCAACATGTTCAATATGCGACTAGAAATATAGGCCTACCCCAACCTAAAGTGATGAAATTTTCAGGCAAGCTAACTTTAGTTATTCTATAACATGACACCCATTTTTGATTCCGGCGCTTTTTCTTGCTGGATGATATGAACATTTTGTGTTCGTGACATGCAATTTTTCTCATTTTCCGAGCTACTTTGGACATGTTCAAGCTTCTTTTTTCCCATTTAATTCAACTTTTACACGTTATTTGTTGCTTTACACAAATGTTTGATATCTTATCTGTGGTCAGGGCCCGGGGGGGGGCACTCACATTCCCCAGCTATACGGGTATGTGCCGCGGCGACGACCCCCTTTTTCAGAGCCGCTAGCCGTTCCTTAGACCCACTAAATTCATTGATTGCCGCTCTTGAAGCCCAAAAATTTTTCTAGCCGTTCCATAGACTCTCAGATCACCGATCTCCGCTCTCATTGGCATTTTGATTGGCGTGTTTTCTGTCCTACTATTTCGAGCCCAAAATGCTTCAAAGGGAATTTTCCATCGATTTCTTCCCCATTGAAACACATTGTATAGGAATAAGGTGGATTTTGGGCGGGATTTTGGGCTCCTTGTACTTTGTAGTAGTGGCAACACTGGTTGGTTGATTGTAAACAGTGATTGCAGCACTGCGTGTGCCGGCCGGCGAGTGCCGAGGCCTTCAGCTGATAAACACTTTGCTGGAAATAAATGATTTTGAGATCTCTTTTGGGAATAAAATTGCCAAATATAAGGAAAAGTACCTCAAATAATTATGTACACGTCCTTGCAGCTGGCCATAACAGTGAATTAAAAGGTAATTTACGATCTGCTGGTTCAGTGCCAATAGTGGAATGGTTGTCAAATTCTGCATACTTCACTCAATCGTCTCATGTATGCATGACAGTTCAATGTAGCCTAAATGTTTTTCTTTAGTTACGGCACTGAAAAAATATTTTTGTGGGTTTGTTTTTATGGTGGGCTTTTAAATGCTGCTCGCTGCTGCTATAATTATCAGTAGGCTATAGGTAGGTCTGCAGGGTCTAGTAATTTTGATCCGAATGCTGGTTTGCTTTGCTAAGATTTCCATCGTAGGCCACCCCATCAGACCAATTTTTACATTAATGATTTTCTTGATCAAAGTGAAATCGATTCCTTCAAAAATCTGTGGCAAAAACGTAACGAAATTGAGCCCTGGTTTGGCCTGCATGGTTTAGTTCCACGACCCCATTTTCAGATTTTGGCGGCTAATCAGTTCCCAAGACCCCCTTTTTGGCTGGTTAATTAGTTCCCAAGACCCCTTTTTGGCCGGCCAATCAGTTCCCTAGACCCCCCTTTTGGCCGGCCGATCAGTTCCTTAGACCTCGAGTTCGAAACTGGCAGTGGCACACCCCTACCAAAAAAAAATTCGAGTGCCCCCCCCGGGGGTCAGGGTACATCAATGGAGCAATATACGACCCGTGTCTTCCATTTCTGGAGCTATTTTGATAAAAAGCGTTTGCCGGCTAAAATTTCAACATTGTGTTACGTAACCCGTGTTCACCAACCCGTATAAATTTTCTGTCGAACAAAAGAGGTCACAAAGTTGCTGTCGTACTGTAGAAAGGTCTGACGCATAACAAACTATACATTTTTGGAATCCTCATGACCATACGAGTATTTTGATATATTACTTGGCATAGTTGGAGCACTCTGAAAATTTGACCCCATGTGACCTTGATTGACCCCTCACCGGAATGCCCGGAAGTGGCAGGAGGTCAAGAAGAACCATGTGCTTCTTTTGTTCAATTTGCCATCAAGATTTCAAACGGAAACAGTTCAGACCCAGAGCACGATCATGTCAGAAATTTATATTTTGTTCTGGGCATTGACGTAGCGTCACAGGGACATGGGGGGGCACGTGCCCGCACCCCAATCGATTGCAAAATTTTAAAATCCCATAGGAAAATTGCCAAAAAATGGCTTGTGCCCCCCATCACACCCGGTGCGCCCCCCCCACATCATGGTCGGTGCCCCCAATCAGATGACCCACGCTACGCCACTGGTTCTGGGACTGATTATTCGGACTACGATCAACGTATTATTCATGCTTGCTCAACTGAGAATAATTTGTAAACCAACAACCCGCATGGGACAATGGGTGGAAGCCGTTTCCAGTCCCATCAACACAGTCCCTGGCATACGTATAGGCCCATAGTAAATTTGTCTGCTTTATCTGTTTTGTGCTGTTTAAGCAAATAGTTAAACATAATTTCCATAAAATGTAAGCTTTTACTGTCAGATATGTCCCCCTTTAATTTTTGAGCCGAACAAGTGAGGTAAAGCAAAGAAAATTGGAATTCACTACTAGCGCCAATGAATGTTATACGATTGTAAAACGGTACGATCCCTGGGTGTGTGTGTGGGGGTGCGTATGTGTGTCCTGCACGCGTATTTTTTCTGCAACTATAACGGGACGCAATACGATACCGGTATGTTATAAGAATCAAACTTACAAGAAAGATGGCTCTTGTCAAATCCTACAATTCTGTCAGAGAAAATATGCATATTTGCATTAAATTTTTAATTAATTGACATAATTGATTAATTAATAAATATTTTATTTAATGATTTACCATAATTCCAAACATGTCAAACAATATGTCAAATTAAAGCTAATGAAATACTTTATATATTGGTCAGAGCACATTTTGCAGAATGCATTTAGTATTTTAGTTACATGATTCCAAACATTCTATTCCAATTTTTTTCTTTACACGCATAGAAGCTGTACTTTTGAAATCCGCACCTAATCAATAATTTCACTCCATTGTCAAATTACTGTGCTCTCTGTAGCATTATGGAGTGACCAGGTCCTAGAGTGTGATGGTTTTGTAGCAGATGACAGTGCTCATTCAAGCCTATCAAGGTCAGTTAGTAGCCACTTGTTGAATAGATGGCCATTATCAGCTATCAAAGAGATGCCTTGTGCAGCTGCCAATCACAGTAGAGGTTTGATAACATTTTGTTAAAAACCCAAATGTGATATAAGGACAAAGCTGTGCATGTTGGTACTTAATTGTTTGGATTCTTATGTTGAAATTCCCTTGTATTAGTATTTTTATGTGTAGTGTATATTGTTCATAAATTATATAGCTTTTAAATTTTGGGCATTTTTGCTCTGTTGCACTGTACCATTATGGAATTAGAGCAAATCAATTACCGACACAAGCAGGTATACAGTGTATTATTTTATTTTTATTTCGTATCTCAGGAGCATCTAGCTCACTTGGAAAGGCATCAGAATTTGGTACACGGCGCTTCGAACTTTAAATCGGAAGGTGGTGAGTTCGAGCCTCATCACGGTCACATTAATTTTATAAACCAAATATTGTTCGAACTTTTCATATTTGTTTTTCTTTTATTGTTTCTTTTCTTTGACTTTTTTTTCTCGTTTTATTTAATTTTTTTCTTTATTTTTCTTTTATTTATATTGCCAGGGTAAGGAGAGGAGGGTACTAATGGCCCATTCAGTGGTTTTTTCATCCAGACGATAGTAAAAATCATCAAAATTCAGATTTTGTACTAGACTGCGGATCTCAGTCTTCAATGATATAGTCAGTAATAATCTTTTGGTCATTATATGACTATCATCATTTGACGACTGAGTTCTTATGATACATCATCCGAAGAGCAGTTTCAGACAATTGCTTGGGATTGTTGGGGCAGAGGTTATCTTTTGAATTCTTTCATGACCACTGAAGCAGAGTCAAACCTGTCAAGGACACTCGGCGTGTATTGAACTGACCATGTCACTCGCAACAAAAAAGAATTTCAAAGGTCATAAAACATCAATTTGGTATCTTCTGCTAGTGGTTCAGCCGAAAGCCGAGTAGGCCTATTTAAGACAAAAATAATGCATTTACGTGAATCTGTAATATAAATTAGCTACATGTATTTGAATGGGGCATCAACTTCGTCGATACTGCCGTTTTCTTGGGTTTTTGCCAATTTTTTCATTAAAAAATTTATGAAAGTAACAATTTGATTTTTTCCCACTTTCGCTGGGATCACTGAATGGGGCTTTGCAACGCGATATATTCAAAACTTGTATTCACCTACTGTTATAGCATTAATCCGATTATTACACAACTTCGCCACCGTATTCAAGACATCCAATGCAAATAATCACCTAGATTATGACGTATCATACTGTAAATATGGCGGAGTACTCAAATTCATTCAACAAAACCATGATTACAAGCTATTGCAATCTACCGCGACAGCTCGTCTCACACACATAACAAATGCACTATACGATCAAATAGGTTGACGACAACGTTTGATTGAATGCACTTATAACTGCATTGCGCCATGATTACGGTGAAGGACACCGGTTCAAATCCTTTGTATGGAGCCAATCAATAATTTCACGCACATCCTCTATTATTGCCCAATTATTGCCCGGGATGATTGCACACTGTAAAAGAGCTATTGTTATAATGTTTGATGAAATCGTGTTTAACTATTTGCTTAAGAACGGCACAATGCAGACAAAGCAGACAGATTTACTACATGTGGTACATGTATATACATGTGTGCGCGTATTACCTAATTATAATAGGGGCGTATCCAAAAATGAATTCACGCCCCTTTCAAATGTCGAGCCAAAGTGCAGGCCCTATGAAAAGGAAGACCGATCTATCTGGTGCTGATCGGAGAAAAGGAATAGCATCAAATTGCGAAAAATTACGAGTTGGTTTGCATGTCGAAAGGTGCAAAATTAACAATAAGGCGCCCGGTTATAAATCCGCGTTCAGCAAGTCATCATCACGACACTTGTAAACAAACCGTGCTCGAATTTGATTGACTGATGACGTCAGACGCGATAAATTCTCTTGATCTCTGTCTTTAATTATAGACTCGGACAAGGTGGACCGGGACTACAGCACTGGTTATGCCCTTTATCAAAAATTGGCGATTAAAAGATATTAAAGCAAATAAACAATTATTTTATTTTATTTTGGATCTTTGATTAACTTCAAATATTTGGGTCTCCAATACGATGACATGAACTATTGTCTGTCCAAATAACTTAGACACCCGGTTTTTAGGATATATTTCGAAAAGTTTTTACTTTGGCAAAAAGTCATGAAAGAAAAGTTGCTAAACACGGTCAGACCTAACAGAAATTATTAGTAAAGCGATGAAAAAATATTCTTCCTTGTCTACTTTTATTCAATTTTGACTGATTTACAGCAAGATATCTGGGTCCAGCCGAATATTCCTAATGACTTGAAACTTTTGATGGGATAATCTATTTACAGTAAGGGGTGTTTGAACATTGTAATCATGCATATGGATCAGTGATGCCACCTTTTTTTCTTTGATCCTTTTACTAATTCACAATAATGGCGGTCTACTCAAATGCATTCAACAAAAGCATGTTTGCAATCTACCGCGGGAGGTCGTCTCACTACGCATAACAAATACACTACGATCAAATAGGTTGATGACAATATTTGATTGAATGGACTGCACTGTGCCATGATTTCGGCGAAGGACACCGGTTCAAATCCTTTGTTTGGAGCCAATCAATAATTTCAGTTGGTGCATTATAAGAAATGATAGGGCAAGTTACTGGAGTGTCTGTAGTGTATTGTGAATTATACTCCTCACCAATAACATCAGAACATTCATAGGGCATACAATTTGTATTTTCTTGGAATTGGGCCAAGCCAAAAGCATGCACAGAACAAGATTCAAATACCGCGCCGAATTGTTGTAATTGGTTGAGGGACAGCTGGGATCAATGAGTTAATACACTAAGAATAAATATGCCAATTAAACACTGTCTGCATTTTATTTACTGAATTATATTTTTCATTTTTATAAAATGTTTTTGGTGAGGAGTATAATTAATTTACTATTCATCCATTCACTATCCAAAATCACAATACCTACAAATCTGTATAATGAGACCTTCCAAAATAGTGGTACCCAACTTCTACAGGATTATTTTTAAAGTGTTGAGAAAAACCTTCCAATTTCAATAGAATTTCTGGTAAACTCTCACTCAATGCTTTGGAAACACAAAAATCCTATTAGGTCTCAGCGAATGTTAACACTTTTCTTTCATGACTTTCTTTGAAAGTGGATATTTTTTCAAATAAGTAACAAAAACTGGGTGTCTAAGTTAATTGGACAGACAATAGAATGAAGCATTAGTTCAAAAGACATGAATTATGTTCACACGTACATCACATTAATCATGCTAGCAAATACAATCGTTTTGGGTTTCACGTGTATACATGCCGATAATATATATTTGTTATTTATACCTTCCAAACATAACTATTCTTGAAATTGTGTTTGCATTTATTATTGTGTGTTTAAATTTTCAAAACCAGATTGTTATGAATTAATCTATACTATAAAATGCGAATGTTGTTTGCTCTTAAAACTTCATTTGTGCAATCACAATTATGCAATATATAGTCAGTTTTGAAGTAAATGTCATGAAAATTGTGACAAGATTAGAAAACAGGATGTAACATAACTATTAGGCAAAATCGCTGATGAATTTGCTTCAAAAACTCTTGAAGATGCAGGAAGGATCACATATATTTATTTACATCTGCTCAGGAAACTTTTATAGAGTAACCAAAACACACGTGTCAGGTAAAATAATACTTGTCAAAATAATGATGACGTGTCAATGAAAATATATAACCATAATAGAGGATTTCAAAACGCAGGCACTTCCGTAGCTATTATATATATAACTCTATTTTCATTTCAATGCCTTGTCAGCAAGTTGCCATATTGCGTAATCGATCAATGCTATATATTAATGACAAATCCAAAACGTCATCCCCATTTTTTCCCATCATCAAAATTGAGATTTTGTTATCAATGGAAAGTTCATAATAAATTATCATTGACCCTGTTAAATATAGGGTTGAAAGATGTTTTATTTGGGTTTTTAAAGCTGGGTTAACCTACTTCTTGGGCGAGATTGCGACGGCAATCTTGTCCCTTTCGGCCGTTTACAGTGCTGCATGGTTATACATTCACAAACTACTGGTTCTGGGTGATATGGTCAAGATGCGGCCACACTCGGTCATGGTTTTCAATCTCATTATTACTTCATTCCAATACTACAAATAGGGATGCCCACTCTCAATACAGTTTCCACTAGAACGATTTTTCATTTACTGTGTGCGTGCACTCACACACGTATTGTCAATGGAGAAACTGATCGATACAAGAAATCCCAGGCATGTTAAATGGCGTACATACTTGTTTTGATCCAAATGTAGGCCTATATCAGGGTGTTTCAAGAAATTCCTGATTCCACCAGAAAACATTCACCAAACTTTTTCCTGTTTGGTCAGTAAATAGAGAGGACCTTCCTGCATGAAGAGATCAACTTTTTTAATGAAAAATTTAATGAGATGAGAACTACAACAGGTTGAAGTGACACCATTCCGTGCATCAGGTGTTCAAACGCAATTATCTCCGAATTTGGAGTGAATCAGACAAGCAAACTTACATACTCATAAAATTTAACTATTTATGAAGACAAAATGTGTAGGATGTTAAGAAATTTAAGAATGTTTAAGCCTACCCCAGCCCATCTCAAATCATGCACTTCCCCGTGCACTTCTCACTACCATGTCCATTTCATAGGGAGTATAAAAACGGGGACCATCATGGCTTCCATGCACACAGTGTATTGCTCAATGTAGTAAAGATAACCTTTGAGTTGGAGCAAATTTCTCAAAATTGGTAGTGATTAATGTTACCAAACTTATGCCATGATGAAATATAATAATTTTTGAAGATAAAATGTGCTGACCTTAAAAGATTGAACAATGTTTAAGACTACCGCTTTTCATTTGAAATAATGCACTTATTGTTCATCTCCTCTATGGAGATATTTTCCATGGCGGCCATCTATGATCATGTTTGAGGTTTCAACAAACAAACCATGGGTTTTGAGGTCTTATAGTTTTTTGTTGTATGTCAACAAAATCGATTAAATTTTCAGGATGATCTTATTTTCATGTTGTTATAAGCAAATATAATGTTCCAGATAAGATAGTTAATAAATACATTAAGAAAAAGTACCTTAAAGTTGCACTTTCTGTTAGTATTCCTTTTGGACTTTAACTTTTTAACATGTTCTAGCAGCCCTATATAAAACCGTGACACTCGAAAGGCCATATCTAGTGGACATGC
>NW_027305905.1:0-20000 GCF_039555335.1 Amphiura filiformis | reverse complement strand
TCGATAATAAAGTATTTGGATTTATTGGTGAGTGAATTGTTTCCTCCAGTAAGGATTTCGCGAAAGCACTACTGTGACGTCACACGAATGCCGTAAACAAGGGCTTCACGCAGCGCAAGCAAAGACGAGCGAAAGCACAAAATTGCAGATGGAAAAATGCATCAAACTCAAAGAATAAAATAAATAATTACCCAAAGTTTCAATTTTCATGTAGTAATAACTTTATTTTGCTGTAAATTATTAATTGTACGTTGAAATCACACCGCGGCAGACGTGTTTTCCGCCGATAGCGCGCACAATATTAACATTTTCAATTTACCGAGAATAGTGTACAGAATTGCATCAATTTAAAGAAAAAACAACAAAGAAATATGAATTTGTGGTATGGAAATGGAAAAGAACACTACACACTTTCCAATAATACTAAAAGTGCGCCTGGGACAGAACTTCAAGATGAATAAATTTGGCATGATTTGTTCAGTATTTACGGATGAAATCGCCATTATAGTACGGGGCAATTCGCATATCTACGTACAGCGCGTGTTATGCATGTCACTGCAGCCGCGAGTTACGGCGCAGTGTAAAGACCACCACATTGCATACAAACACGGCTGATTGATGTGTCAGAATACCCATACTATTTTTAGTGATATAAACACGTTTGTGACATTTTTGAGTTTTTTTTTTAAATCTTAAATATGGACTTCTATAGTGCTTTATACACTAGCCTACATTGACTGTAGCATCAGCATGTAAGTAAGCTTAATTACAGTGGAAATGCATGGTAGCTATTTGCTTTTCGATGTGAATATTAAACTGTTGGGTTGTATTGTAAAAAGCTACGGAACATTGAAAGTCAAAATTTTATTGAGATTTTAGGCCTCGTAAAACTTTACGGGGCCTAAAATCTCGATAAAATTCATGATTTTAATGTTACGTAAAACTAAACGCTACGAAACATTGAAATCAAGAATTTCATCGAGATTTTAGGCCTTGTAAAGCTTTATTTCAATGTTCCATAAAAGCTACGTAACATTGAAATGGAAAATTTTATTGAGATTTTAGGACTTGTAAGGCTTTGCGTAAAAGCTACGGAACATTGAAATCAAGAATTTAATTGAGATTTTATACCTCGTAAAGCTTTATGAGCTCGTTAAGCTTTACGAGGCCTAAAATCGTGATAAAATTCTCGATTTTACTGTTCCGTTAAAGCTACGGCACATTGAAATCAAGAATTTTATCGAGATTTTAGGCCTCATAAAGCTTGCATAAAAGCTACGGAAAATTGGAATCAATTAAAATTCTCAATTTCAATTTTATCGAGATTTAAGGCCTAATAAAGCTTTACGAGGCCTAAAATCTCTATACAATTCTTGATTTTACTGTTCCGTAAAAGCTACGGCACATTGAAATCTACGGTTTTATCGAGCTTTTATTCCACGCAAAGCTTTGCGTAAAAGTTACGGAACATTGGAATCAATTAAAATTCTCAATTTCAATTTTATCAAGATTTTAGGCCTCATAAAGCTTTACGAGGCCTAAAATCTCGATAAAATTCTTGATTTTACTGTTCCGTAAAAGCTAGGGCACATTGAAATCAAGGATTCTATCGAGCTTTTAGGCCTCGTAAAGCTTTGCGTAAAAGCTACGGAACACTGGAATCAATTAAAATTCTCAATTTCAATTTTATCAAGATTTTAGGCCTCATAAAGCTTTACGAGGCCTAAAATCTCGATAAAATTCTTGATTTTACTGTTCCGTAAAAGCTACGGCACATTGAAATCAAGGATTTTATCGAGCTTTTAGGCCTCGTAAAGTTTTGAGTAAAAGCTACGGAACATTGGAATCAATTAAAATTCTCAATTTCAATTTTATCGAGATTTTAAGCCTACTATAGCTTTACGAGGCCTAAAATCTCTATAAAATTATTCATTTTACTGTTCCGTAAAAGCTACGGCACATTGAAATCAAGGATTTTATCAAGCTTTTAGGCCTCGTAGAGCTTTGCGTAAAAGCTACGGAACATCGGAATCAATTAAAATTCTCAATTTCAATTTTATCACGATTTTAGGTCTAATAAAGCTTTACGAGACCTAAAATCTCCATAAAATTCTTGATTTTACTGTTCAATTAAAGCTACGGCACATCGAAATCAAGGATTTTATCGAGCTTTTAGACCTCGTAAAGCTTTGCGTAAAAGTTACGGAACATTGGAATCAATTAAAATTCTCAATTTCAATTTTATCGAGATTTTAGGCCTAATAAAGCTTTACGAGGCCTAAAATCTCTATAAAATTCTTCATTTTACTGTTCCGTAAAAGCTACGGCACATTGAAATCAAGGATTTTATCAAGCTTTTAGGCCTCGTAAAGCTTTGCGTAAAAGCTACAGGACATTGGAATCAATTAAGATTCTCAATTTCAATTTTATCGAGATTTTAGGCCTAATATTTTAAAGCTTTTACGAGGCCTAAAATCTCTATAAAATTCTTGATTTTACTGTTCCGTAAAAGCTACGGCACATTGAAATCAAGGATTTTATCGAGTTTGTAGGCTTCGTAAAGCTTTGCATAAAAGCTACGGAACATTGGAATCAATTAAAATTCTCAATTTCAATTTTATCACGATTTTAGGTCTAATAAAACTTTACGAGGCCTAAAATCTCGATAAAATTCTTGATTTTACTGTTAAATTAAAGCTACGGCACATCGAAATCAAGGATTTTATTGAGCTTTTAGGCCTCGTAAAGCTTTGTGTAAAAGCTACGGAACATTGGAATCAATTAAAATTCTCAATTTCAATTTTATCGAGATTTTAGGCCTAATAAATCGAGGCCTAAAATCTTGATAAAATTCTCCATTTTAATGTTCCGTAAAATCTACGGCACATTGAAATCAAGCATTTTTTCAAGATTTTAGGCATCGTAAGCTTTGGGAAAAAGCTACGGGACATTAAAATCAATTAAAATGCTCAATTTCAATTTAAGCGAGATTTTAGGCCTTTTGTAAAGCTTTACGAGGCATAAAATCTTGATAAAATTTTCCATTTTAATATTCCAATAAAGCTACGGCACATTGAAATGAAGGAATTTATCGAGATTTTAGGCCTCGTAAAGCTTTGCGTAAAAGGTACGGAACATTGAAATCAAATTCTCAATTTCAATTTTATCGCTATAATCACTAAAGAATTAAAGATACAAATACACAATTTGTTTGTCTTCCAATTTTATCATTGATTGTGGCTCAATAAAATGAATTTTAAAAAATTCCTGAAAAAACAGCTGGCACAATTTTGTCACATGATGCTACCCATGTGGTGGGTTACCTTAAAGCATGGGCTTTCCTGAAAAAACTTTGACACAAGTGTAAGCTATGTCTTTGATCCATCTAAATGAATTTGTGGAGCAAGGATTTAGCTCAACATGTTCACATGTATGTGTACATATGTACGTTGATATGTTCATTTTCCCCTTTACTAAATTCAAAGTGCATTGTACAATAATACATGCATTGTAAATTGCTGCACATTCATTTTTCAAGCATACTGGGGTATACTTGCATATTGACATTATTTCTCCTAATAATACACACTATGACGTCGCGCTGGTGGGTGGTGGTGGGTGACAAATATGTCACAGGTTTAAGTGATGGGTCTAGTGCATGTAGTTGTAGCTGTTGTTTCCCTATCCTTCATTCCTAAACTTTCTTCTATTCTTTCTACTCTTCTTCTACTTCTCATAACTTTGCACCTTGCTTGCTCGCTTGCTTGCTTGCTTGCTTGAAACACTCCTATGCTGCAGATCAATTCAACTAGCCGCTGGCTAGCCGTAAGGCAAAAAGTGAAGCAAAGTATGTAAGTCTTCTCCTGCCAGTACATAGCCTCTCCTTATTCAAGACTCCTGCATGACCTCCTCGTTGGTCACTACTGGTAACTGGCATCCTGCGATGCCAGGCAGACATGCAGGGGATCTGGGAGCAGCAAAGGGCCCCAAAGGTGTGATACGCAGGCCCACCGGCGCGTGGACACGCCCTGGTTACACACCAGCCTAATAGTTAAGGTAGTTCACTACCTTAGGCGATCTGGGATCCTATCTCTAATAATCGGCGAAAGGGCGTGATGAGTACATCATTGATACGGCCAGTGAACAAAAACAGGGAGTCCTGGGACCTGTGCAGATTGCCATCTCTGGTTGGAGACAGAGATCTCAATAGCAAAGGGCGGACGTGAATGACAGAAAGACTGCTCATCGTTCAACGGCCACTGGACAAACAGGAGAAGGCAAACTTCAATACCAAACCATACTGTAGGAGCTGCGACCACAGTATTAATAGCAATAGAAAAACTATGATGGCACAACTTAATAACACTAGGGTTAGAGTCCCTAATACTGATTTTGGTTCTCCTGGTGCAGACATCGATTTACCAAAATCAAATGACGTCTTGCCTCAAAATCCTCATGGAAGGGACAAGTCCGATGGAGATGCCTGCAGGAGGAGAAAATTTGCTGAGTGCAGGAAAATAGTAAATATATCAACTATGAATGTAAGAACCATTAGAGAGCAGAGATGCAGAGAAGAGCTAGCATCCAATCTGATCAAATATGACATAGAGGTTTTGGGAATTCAAGAGCATCGCATCACACATGATGAGCCAGTCAGATACGAAAAAGTTCTACCCTTACGAAAATGCAAGCAATGAAACATGTGTGCGACAGCATGCAGCACACGTGCGGCAGTGTGCAGCACATGTGCAGATGTGTGCAGCATGCATGCAAGGCCTGCTGGTAGCGTGTTCATGCGTGCGAACCAGCTGTGTGCATGCAGGCATCGCACGCAAATATCCACCTCGCACACAATTTGCTTGCAGTACCTGCGTGCAGACTTCCAATCTGCACGCAAATTACATGCAGACTACACTTGTGTGCGGACTGTAGGACTGCACGCAAATTGTTTCCCAACTTGCATGCATCTTGCATGCAGCACGCATATTGCTGCACACATGCTGGATTTCCAGATCACAAATTTAGAATGCTGCACGCATACAGGGTTTTCAGAAGCAGCAAAGGTAAAATGCTGCATGCATGCAGGATGAATGACTAATTCACCTTTACACAACTGACATCAAGTGACAATTTGGCAATGAACTAGTAGTGAAAATATTTAAATGTTTACAATGAATAAATAAGTTAGCCTTCAGACCAAAATTTTCTAAGTATTTAACCTTCAGACCAAGATTTTTTTGGCAGTCCAAGAGGGGGGGGGGGGAGGGGCAAGCAATTTTGGCAGGCCAATAGGTGAAGGGGCAAGCAATTTTTGGCAGGTCTAGAGGGGAGGACAAGCAATTTTGTGCAGGTATTTGAAAATTTTACCCACTAATTATTGCACAGCCCCTAAATAGACCTCACCTCATGAGTCATATACCAATACAATATTTGCTCAATGTTGGCAAACGTTGGAAGGACCATCGCGGTTGGCACGCCAACATTGGCCCAAGGTTTTTTTGCATCTTTTCAGCAGCTTTTGGAATTCCATTTGGCCCAATGTTGAAATGCCAATCTTGTATCAACAGTTGGCATTGCAACATTGGGTCATCGTTGATTTGCCATTCATGAGTCAATATAGTTGGCATTGCAACATTGGCCCAATGTTGGAATGCCATTCCTGTTTCGATAGTTGTCATTTAAACATTGGGCCAATGTTGGAATGCATTCCTGTTTCGATAGTTGGCAATGCAACATTGGGCCAATGTTCAGTGGAATTCCAATCCTGTTTCGATAGTAGGCATTGCATCATTGGCCCAATGTTGGAATGCATTCCTGTTTTGATATTTGTCATTGCAACATTTGGCCAATGTTGGTATGTCATTCATGAATCAACAGTTTGCACTGCAAAAAAATCAAAACAAAATTCAAAATTTTTATAGTAAATGTTAACAATATTACAGTAAATTTGATCAATATTCATAAAATGATGCACTTTGGCCGGTTTAGTCATCAAAATATTGCTTATATTAACTTAAAACACTTCATCAAATGTGTACACCCCTGTTAGCTCAAATGGTAAAGCATCAGACTCCCATGCAGAAGGTCCCTGGTTCAAAATCAGGTAGGTAAAGTTAGATAAGTGACTTGTATAAAATTAAGCCAGGCAATTTTGGTTCATTGTAAAATAGATAGCCAGGTAATGTAAGACTTAATGTAAGGACAGTATACACTATTAACAACTAATTTTGATTTTTTTTTTCATGATTTTGTCTCGCATATATAAATATGACCAGTGCGTGCTGCACGCTATGGATTTGCATGCTGCATGCAAACTGCGCACGCTCATGACCTACACGCATTTTTGCTGCATGCATGCAGCAAGCATCTGCATGCTTCCTGCATGCGTGCCTCGTTCCAAATATACGCATCCGCACGCTACCCACTGCACACAATCATGCTGCACACGGTGCGGCACGCGTGCTGCTTACGTGCTGCATGCATTCAAAAACTGCGTGCCATTTTCGTAAGGGTAGGCAAAACACTGATAACATCATCGGCTACAAGGAACAGAGCTGGAGCAACAATTGGGGGAGTTGGAGTGCTACTCAACACACTTGCCCAAAACTCTCTAGCCAGCGTTAGGTCACACACTGACCGAATTCTAATGGTCAACTTCCAAGGGAATCCAGCAACAACGATAATAATCACTTACTGCCCTACCAATGTAACAGATGAAGACATCATGGAGGGTCATTATGACAACTTGAGACGAGCCATAGACTCATAGACTCCATCCCTGCTCACAATCTCTTGACGGTCATTGGCGACTACAATGCTACAATTGGAGAAGAGGATGCTAGGTTTACCTATCATGAAACAACAAACAGGAATGGTAAATTTCTTCTGGACCTTGCGACTGAGAGGAATCTCATCATCACAAACACAATGTTTCAAAAGAAGAAAGGCAAACTATGGACGTTTGTAAGTCCTGGAGGAAACAAATATCAACTTGTCCGAAAGAAATGGAGGAACAGTCTGCTGAATTCCGAAGCATATAGCTCCTTTGCAATTGTTGGCTCAGACCACAGAATTGTTTCAGCAAAAGTGCGCCTGAGTCTTAGAAAATGCAAGACTGCTGCTAGGAGAAGGCAGTATGACTGGAAGCTTGTAAGTACCGATAGCAACCTTCAAAAACTGATACGCCGTAGAAGTAAGAAACAGATTCCAGCCATTGGAAAATATAAGTGAAACAGCCACAGAGAAGTATGAAAGGTTAATAACATCCCACACGGAAGCTACAGATAAAACTGTGCCTGTGAAGAAGAAAGCACGTAGGGTACGCTTCTCAAGCGATCCAAGAGTGACTGAGGCAAGAGACAAGATCAAGAAAGCGTACGAGGTGTATCAGGAAAACACAACTGAAGACCACAGACTGGTGTATAAACAGGCAAAGAAGAGGCTCGCAGAAGCATACGACCAGGTGCAGGAAGAAGATCTTAGCGCTAAGTTAACAGAAGTGGAAATGGCCCATGCCAACAGTAAACATGGCCAGAGTTGGAGACTCATAAATGACATCACAGGCAGATTGGCATCTAGGAAAGGGCAGTTGGAAGGCAACACCCAGAAGGAAAGAGTTACTAACTGGTACAACCATTTCAAGAACCTACTAGGAAGCCCCCCTGACATTGATGATGAAGATGAAGATATTCCATCAGTCTTAGAAGAGCTCAGCATCAAAACAGGGCCATTCGATCAAGAGGAATATGAAAAGGCAAAAAATGCATCGGTGGAAGGTAAAAGCTGTGGCGAAGATGGCATACCACCCGAAGTTCTCAAGAGATGCGACCTGGATGATATCATTCTTGAATTCTGTAACCGTGCATTGAGCGAGGGAGAAATGCCAGAACAGTGGTCTATCCTGAACATAGTACCTATACCCAAGTCTGGAGATCTCAGCCAAGCTGGAAACTACAGGGGAATCAGCTTAAGTTCGATAGTGGCAAAGACCTTCAATAGGATGATCCTCAATAGGATCAGACCAGAACTCGATGAACATCTGAGAAACAATCAAAATGGATTCCGAGTTGGAAGGACCACAGTCGGTCATATTCTTGCCCTACGGAGGCTCATCGAAGGGATCAAAGCTAACAAACTTCCAGCAATAATTACCTTTATTGACTTTCGAAAGGCTTTCGATACCATCCACAGGGGCAAAATGCTGAAAATCCTGAAAGCCTATGGGGTTCCTGAGCAGCTTGTTAAAGCCATTGGCAATATGTATGCAAAGACAAAAGCAAAAGTGATTTCACCTGATGGAGAAACAGACCTCTTCGAAATACTAGCCGGTGTACTGCAGGGCGACACTCTTGCTCCATATTTATTTGTAGTGGTACTGGATCATGCCCTGAGAACAGCAATAGAGGGCAAGGAAGAGGAACTTGGATTCCAACTGGAAAGAAGAAAAAGTAGGCGTATTGGTCCAGAGGTTGTCACTGATTTTGATTTTGCCGATGATATAGCATTACTGTCAGAGGAAACAGATCAAGCGAACAAGTTACTCAGCCAGGTGGAAACATCAGTTGGAAAAGTCGGACTGAGAATGAATGCTGGCAAAACCAAGTTCATGGCATTTAACCATAACAAAGGTATCACAATTAAGACAAACAGTGGAACACAGATTGAGGAGATCAGAAGAGCTCAGAAAAGGATGTAAAAATACGAAAAACAGCAGCCTGGAGAGCTTGTAATGGGATGGCCAAGATCTGGAAGTCGTCGCTCACAGCAAGATTCAAACAGCGCCTATTTACAGCAACAGTGGAATCGGTACTGCTCTATGGGTGTGAGGCATGGACAGTCACTTCCAAACTGGCAAAGGAGCTGGATGGCTGCTATGCCAGACTGTTGAGGTCAATGCTTAATGTCCACTGGAAACAGCATATGACAAACAAAGAGCTGTATGGCGACCTTCCAAAGTTATCAGACAAGATCAGAGAGAGAAGGACTCGGTTTGCTGGTCACTGCTATAGAAGCAAGACAGAACCTGTATCTCAACTGGTGCACTGGATTCCGAAGCATGGGAAAAGGAAACAAGGAAGGCCTGCCCTAACATATGTCGACATTTTGAAACAGGACACCGGACTTGAAACAACTGACATGACAACAGCAATGCAAGACAGGAAGATATGGAGGGCCATCACAGTTCGAGGACACCACTCGACATAGGCAGGTAGGCAGGTAGGCACGTCGCGCTATTGTTTTACCGCTCCATTATTTTCCTCGAATGGAGCGATGATTATAATAACACGCCATTCGTAAATGCTTTTCTCTTTTTTCTGAGACCAAATACTTTTCAGGGAAAGAGTACTGGCATTTACGAATGTAGTGTTAATAACAATTGCACTTTCGAAAAGCAAATATTTGCGAAAAGTGCAGTATTGTTATCATCACTTCATTCATGCAAAACAATGATACGAAAAACAACAAGACAATGATTTTCATTAATACAATAAATTAAGGAATAGCAACATTTGCATAGTATTGTTATGGGACCTGAAAGCACATCAGACATATCGAATTGCATGCTGTATATAAGGAATGTCCTTCTGATATCAAATAATTTTGATTTTGTGAAATTCGCGATACTAGTAATACACATTTTATAGCAAAGTATTAGTCCTCTTAAAGTAAACTTTATAAATCTAATGACATGTAATTAAACTGTATGTAGCTGGGATGAAAAGCCGACCATCAATTGAAAAATTTGAACTTTCATATTGAACATAAACATTTTTCCAAAAAGACCTACATTTTGTTTAGTGTTTTGAGATATTATCTTCAATAATGAAGGTCAAAATGTTCACATGATGGACGTATGCTGTTCACCCAAACTTTATACTCTTTAAGTGCATATCGTTAGATATATACAATTACTTTGAGGACTTTTAAATTTCAAAACTATAAATTTTTAATAATTTGCCATAAAATGTGTACTATATTATATCGCGAATTTAAAAAAAAAATCAAAATTAAGGACATTCCTCATATTCAAATTGCAATTCGATGTGTCTGATGTGCTCTCAGGTCCCACAAAAAATACGTGAAAACGTCGCTATCCGAGCCCTTAAACATAAATTTACAATGCAATCTGTGAAAAGCAAGGCAAGATCATAACGGGCAGGTTAAATTGTTGGCTAAGTTGTACTTATTATGCAAGATATGTTTTTACCCTCACTTTGGAAAGTATTTATTTTAGGCTTCATTTATTAGACCCGTATACTTTTAATTATTTGGACCTTTCTTTCCACGCTCAATTTAGGTAAAAAAGGGAAGTTAAACATGTTACTGCTTTTATAACATTTTTCTTTATATTTTTATACTCCATTTTTGGAGTGGCTCACTACCTATTCCAGAAAAATACAGAACTATTTTTTTTTAATAAATAAAATATTGTCATGTTTTGCCAAATGAAACATAGCTAAATCCTAATCCGTTAGCTAGTCCTCACTGGCAATAAGAGTCAAATTTCAATATTTGGTCAATTTGAGGTAAAATGGTCCCAAAACATGCAATTTTGCATGTTTTCTTACAATTATTGTAGTGACAAAATTGTAAGACTTGGCACAAGTCTAAGCATTCAAAATCTTGAGTATATGCTCATAATTTTAATATCACATGTCATTTTTGCTAATTGGATATTAAAAAGATTGGAAAATGTGTTTTCCAAATATTAGAATGCATGAACTTGAAATTAGTCTTTGTTCAAGTCTTTGGGCCTGACTGTCACAGAATACCAAAAGGTCGAAAACACCCTAAAACGCATGTTTTTGGCCCTTATTTCAAAAATTGACCAAATATTAAAATTTGACTTTCATTGCCAGTTAGGATATAACCTAAAGGATTAGGATTAAGCTATGTTTCATTTGGCAAAACTGGATAATATTTTTAATCCAAAAAAATTAGTTCTGTATTTTTCTGGAATGGAGAGTAGGTCCTATTTGGGCAACATATTGCTACATTCTGTATCAATGCATTTAGGCCTATGAATCTATTTATTTTTTAATTGTTTGCTTTGGGCATGTTTAATAATGATAAAAGCCACAGTAGGTCTATTTTCTGTATAATTTTTATTTGGCTTGCGTACAAGCTGTATTTTGTTTCATCTGACGGTATTTTGGCATGCTTCAATATCGATCAGCATGATCAGTAGGCCTATCCGATAATTAATTTGATAATGTTACGGATACTCCATGGGGCTGGAAGTTGAGGTCGGAGCTTCTATTTCGCGTCGAAGTTTTCTTCTTTTTTTGGGGTGGGGGGGGGGGGTGGGGTTGTTGTTGGCGGTGGTGTGTTTTTTTGCCCTCGAAGTACAGGGACATGAAGGTAAAATGGTTTGTAATACATGTAGGGCCAACCCAGTTGTAGTAACTACAAATTTCGAACGTTTGAGGACTTTTTAACTCTAAACACTAACAATGTTTAAAATTTAAACATGGCGTTTAAGAAATCGTTTATATCGTTAGTGTTTATAACACTTTGATGTGTGTAAGTGTAAACTTTAGAGTGCGATTATTTGAAAAGGGAATGAAAGTGTTAGGTTTTATTTTGGATTTGTAAGGGTGACTTTATTTCGCGGCGAGGGCGGCGAAGGTTTTTTTTTTTTGCCGCCGAAGTTCAGGGACATGTAGGCCTAGGTAAAATGGGTTATAATAGGGCCAACCAAATAAAACAAAGTTTACACATTTAAAATTCTCGTACCTTTCTTCGGCCAAAAGGAGAATCATGCCTGATTTAAGTCCTTAAATGCTGAGAATCAATGATTATATCCTCGGAATGGTTCCAAAAATCCAAATTCAACGAAGCTAAAACAATAGTGTTCACAACTGCATGGTTGCTCAGGTATAGCGGCAGGTCTAGCTTTCTTGAGGTACACTACTGTAATGACCATTTTGCCAATTTTCCTTATGCAAAATAGAGACCTAAACGCAGCTACTTCAATAGTTAACACATTAGAAGTGGGCATAAAGACCTATTGATGGTCTAATCACTTGAATGATTTTACGAATCTATGTTTATTTAATTTGTGTAACAAACATTTTAAATCTTTATAATTCAAGAAGGTGGTTACGGATGATTTGAACTAAACACCTGGATCGTGATGGGTAATTCTATAGAAATTTTACATAAAGCTAAGTCAATGTATTTTTTAATCGCACCTGCACAATCATTGTTATTATTACGGTATCAATCAGCAATTGATCAATTTGTAAATGAGCAACCTATTTCTATAACACTCCATTCGTGGAAAATAATGGAGCGATAAAACAATAGCGCGACGTCATAGATGTGTATTAAGTCGGTTAATGGCCGCGGATTAGAACGTTCGTGAATAAAAATGGCCTTGGCGCTTCGCGCCGCGGCCATTCTTATTCACGAACGTTCTAATCCTTGGCCATTATCCTATACATAATGTCCTCAAATAAAATTGGTTTGTTGTCTTCTAATCCATTCTTCTGTTCCTGTAGGTGCTAAATGTATGGTTGCTGAATTTCGCAAAAGAGTCCCCCATAGCTGACAGTGTCAATACACACATGTATAGGGCAGTAGAGTACGACACAAAGTACGATGTAACTTGAACTGAAGACAGATTGTCTAACTTGTTACTGAATTTTAATAGTTGACAATATTTTTCCTTTGAAAAACAGGAATATTTTACAATTTTCAACAATCCACCATATCTGTCCATGTCCACTGTGAACAATTTTCTCCTACCATATTCATTCCATTAACAACCCAGGTAAGAGAGTCAACATCATGTTGTTGTTGTTTTTTTTTTTTTTTTATTATTTATGTTATTTATTTTCTTGGTTTTCTTCTTGTTCCTGGACCTATGCTAAATTACGATCATTCATGGTTGACAAAAACAATGTTGTGGTAGATTTTTTTTTTTTTTTTTTTTTGCTGGGGGGGGTCAGTCAGCCATTAATGATCCTAACATTTAGCTCTAGGTCCAGGGACACAATTATGCAATTTCAGGTACCCGATTACCTGCCCAAAAATGTGTAGGGTACCCAGATACAAAATAACTCGAAAATGCATGCCTTAGTCACCATTTTTTTCATGTTTACAATAAAGTGTTGCAAACTATTTAAAACAATAATTCTAGACGACAACATCAACAAACCCTGCTCTACTGCGGAAGGACTTTTGTAGGGCTGGTCTGTCAGGATTTTTTATATATCTTACCCACAAAAAATCTCATGGGACCGTTGGCCCAGTAGAACAGGTTTTTTTTGTTGTTGGTGTTGTCTAGAATTATTGTTTTAAATAGATTGCAACACATTTTTAATTACATACCGATACTTAGTCATAAACGTAGTAATCACACTCCATCAATTTGCAGTAAGCCTATTCTGGTATAATGGCAACTATAACTTTCCATTATTGGATGACACCTGAAAATAGCAATGTGACAAATGGAACATAGTTAGGGTAAATAAACTGCAAAAACTGTACTCTTTGTTGGTGTTTAATACACATACAATGTACCTCATCAACATCAATGGGGCTACTAATTGTACGACCGGGTCTCGGATACCCCCCCATTAAACAACAATTTTCCGTCTCTGTCAATCGACTTCCATACAGGGCGTGGCTTGCTCAAAAAGTCTACTCTAGCCACAAATTTGCTCACTAGTGGAGTATGTTAGTTATTGTTATCGTAGTATGTAGTTACTGTAGATATAGTCTCCTTATATACTCTTATATCTTCCAGGTATACAGAACATTAAAGACTTGTTAAGCATTGTCAGACAGACAAAGACTTACAGAGTTATCTATGCTTAACAATTTAATGTGAACTTAAGATTCAAGATTCAAGACCTCATCATGCCAGAAATAAAGTGTCCGATCTCCACGTGCCAGTACCCAACCCCTGAAGAAGCCACACCAGAAGTCGCAGTCGTACTGCTTCAGCTTCATGCAAAGCAGCATGAGGCTCAACCCTCTGGTGCTAAAACAGAGAAAGTGAGACGCCCGACTGTATCGACAGGTGGCACATCGGAGGAATGGGGTTACTTCTCGAATAGATGGATAGAGTACAAGACATCCACTAAAATCAGTGGTCAGGACGTAGTCATCCAGCTCCTGGAATGCTGCGAAGAAACACTGCGCAGAGACCTCACAAAAAACAATGGTGACACCCTCACAGGAAAGACAGAGGATGCCGTTCTAAAGGCCATAAAGCAGCTGGCAGTTCGTGAGGAGAATGTGATGGTGTCTCGGGTGAACTTACTGAACATGCACCAGGACAGAGATGAACCTGTCCGCAATTTTGCTGCTCGCCTCCGTGGCCAAGCCAGCGTGTGCAAATTCACGACCAAGTGCCCAAACTGTAACCACGATGTCAGCTACGGCGATTATGTGTTACGGGACGCCATAACTCGTGGCATCAGTGATCAAGAAATCAAACTTGAACTGCTTGGTGAAGAGGATCAGGACAAGTCACTGGAAGACACAATACGCTACATCGAAGCGAAAGAAAGCGGCAAACGATCGGCTAATCGCCTCCAAGATCCACCCACTGTCACCTCGGCCTCTGCCACAAGCAGCTACCGTGCACAACAAAAAGTTTATGTAATGTGCAACTACTGTGGTCGCAAAGAGGCCCATGGAACTCGCCGTGGAGAACGCGAGAAGATTTGCCCAGCATTCAACCATGTGTGCAACAAATGCACCGTCAAGGGACACTTTGAAACTGTCTGCCGTGGTGGTGGCCGCAAAGGCCGATCTACAGACTTGGGCCGACATGGCCAAAACAAGGGATCTGACTCTACCAACTCACAAAATGCTGTATTTAATACACTATGTAGCATATCTAGTGACTCTAGTATATCTAGTGACTGTAGTATTGACTCCAAGTCTGATAGTAATACTCCTAGTGAAGCACTATATGGTATTGATGCAGCTGGCAAGCGCGTAATCACCCTTGACCACCATGTATACAACACGCTGTGCGATACTTGGGAACACAGGGCCTCTGATCCTCAACTTTCCCTTGATGTCTCCATTAGCGCGCTCCCTTCAGACTACAGCGCCCTTGGCCTTGCCCCAACCAAATCTCCCAAGACCATCCGACACTGTGCCATTGCAGACACCGGTTGCCAGCCATGCCTTGCTGGCGTCAAACTCCTTCACCACTTAGGGTTACAGGTGCACCACCTCATACCTGTCACGATGAAGATGACGGCCGCCAATGAAAACCGCATACGCATCCTCGGGGCCCTAATCCTGCGCATATCAGGCCACGCTACTAATGATACCACCCTGCAGACACGTCAGATAGTATACTTTACTGATAGCAGCGATAAGCTTTACTTAAGTAGACAGGCTTGTGTCTCCCTTGGCATGATTACTGATAAGTTCCCTACCATTCGAGGCTAGAGACCATTGCATTCGAAATATAGCTGAAATCGCTGAAGCTTGACACTGTGAAGTTCAGAAATAAACAAAACTATTCACGATGGGCGATTGCATCTAAAATTTTACACTGTTTAAAACCGGGGTTTTAAAAGATACATTTGACTCACCATAGTAACTAAATTTGTTCCAAATTTCAACATTTACATAATATATCTCTTACAAAAAAAATATCAAAGCTGATCGTGCTAAAAACAATACATGTAGCAATGGAATCTAGTAGTGTGCATTAACTATAATGCGCAAAGTTGTGGCATTTTGTCGAAGACCAGATCAAAATTGCATTGTCGAATCACTGTCCCAGCTCTGTTCTGTACCGATTCCCGACTGAGTGACGACTGTGGCCTGTGGGGATATTTTTACTGGTCAAGTCCCCTGCTATGGGCTATGCCCTGTGGTTTACATGTACGCACCAGGTACAGGGGCAGGATTACAATTGATTAGCACAGTTGTACATGCATCAATTTGTTTAGCATTTGATTTCAGTGTTTTAATTTTCCTTCACGTTCGAGAACAGACCAGTGACGAATGACGTGACTCATGAGTGCAGCGTCTTAACGTCTTTCAATCAATTCTTACATCATCATGCATCCGAACATGATAATAGATAATGAAGAAAATATGTATTAAAATTTATTACCCCTGATACATGCCGGCGTACAGGACTCTGGAGGACTTTACGTTTACAGGGGTCGAGGTTGATCGACAAAGACAGTCATGACAGTAAACACATGTAATTTTCTGTAAATCATGAAATGCCACGGTTATTCATAAATTCTGCTCCATTCTCATAATCTTATTCCTGTATTTCCCACATGCACATCTGATGTACGCATTGTCATAGAAAAAAATTATAAGCTTTCCGGACAAGTCAACAAGTTAAACATGTCCCACTTTTCCAAGCGTTATAACCGGCCTGGTGCACTCCACGACACAATCCACGAACTTTGAGACAATAAAAGCCTATATATATTACGAATTGTGATTTACTTACGGATTCAATTGGGATTTACATAAAGAAAATCGTATAAACAACATCACATGTGCGTCTGAAGTCTGACTCTGAATACACCCGAGCGTCCACTTTTTCCGCCCAATGTACGTAGAACATAATGCACCCACATACGTTTACTGTTACGTACGCGAAAGTCGTTGATGAATATTAACGCCCAATTTATCGCAATATTACACCCAATTACGCTGAATTGGGTGTGAAATCAACAACAGCTGTCAAGAGTAAACAATAAACCACCTAACATGGTGTATTTTGCTCGAATGAAAAACATTTCACTTTTTTTGTCCCAGGGACGATTCATTAAAAAATGAAAAGTAAACACTTTAAATATTTTAATTAAGCTATATCATTACAACCTCTTCGTTAAATCTTCTAGGAAGAATGTAAAAAATTGCCATTTCGGGCTACATTACGTGCAGTTACGTGGGCTTTCAATGTATTAGGGTTGGGCGGTAACCGTTTATTTGCGTACCGCATGGACCGCGATATTATGGGCATGGGCAATCTTTTTTCTTGCCGAAAGATGCCGTGTACTATGAAAAACTGTATTTTCTGTCAGACATATAATTATCTTAAGTAAACAGGAGAAAAGTACATTGAATCAAAAAGCGGGATCAAAACGTATTTAATTTCATATTGTTTGTAGAAACTTGGTATGACTTCGACTGCGCCGTGTATTGTGTTGATGAGGGAGACACAACATTTGTAATCACAATCAATCGAAAGGGTGACATATCGGCAGCCGGAGAAGTTGGTGAGCATAGATGTGATTAATACTGTAAAGACTTCCCTCACCCTTGCGCAACCTCATAAGGAACGTGCTTTTCCTATTTCTTACTGTTACTCTTACTGATGATATTTGTGATTGAAACTATTCGAAAAAGTCAGATGTATGAGTTGTTCTAGGTCCTTTCTACCTCCTGCCTTCCAAATTAATGCGTGCCTTTCCCATAAAAGCTGAACTACTCTTAGCGATATATTGAATTCTAATAAGTATAACAATTCTTTTACATAGAAATCACCACGACGGATCTAAGTGCAATAGCGCCAACTGATTACACCGAGAAAGTAGACACTTTAGTAGATTTTCCTGCTGATATGGATTCAGCGACTGTTTCAATAACTATTGCATCGGATAGCTCTGTGGAACACGACGAACATTTTCTTATCACACTTAATGATCCAGTTAATGGCACAGTTGGTGATTTATATAAAACTATGGTCATTATAAAGGACACTGATTCTCCAGGTAAGTTGTTACTATATAAATTCTCGAGTTTCCCACTGAAATATAAGACCCATATAAAAATGGTATTTTTTATGTAAAGTAATCTTTTATTTCCTTGTCACAGTTAAAAAGTACAAAATCATACCGTTGCCGATTATTTTGTCGAAATTCGTTCTTATTCACATTCAAAAATTTGAATAGTATTTACTTTTAAAACTCTTTGACTTTATCCGGGTCCGTACTCCTTTCAGTTATTGTATTACTATGAAAAACTGTATTTTCTGTCAGACATATAATTATCTCAAGTAAACAGGAGAAAAGTACATTGAAACAAAAAGCGGGATCACAACGTATTTAATTTCATATTGTTTGTAGAAACTTGGTATGACTTCGACTGCGCCGTGTATTGTGTTGATGAGGGAGACACAACATTTGTAATCACAATCAATCGAAAGGGTGACCTATCGGCAGCCGGAGAAGTTGGTGAGCATAGATGTGATTAATACTGTAAAGACTTCCCTCACCCTTGCGCAACCTCATAAGGAACGTGCTTTTCCTATTTCTTACTGTTACTCTTACTGATGATATTTGTGATTGAAACTATTCGAAAAAGTCAAAAGGTTCCAACAAAATTAACAGGCCACAGGTTTAAAGTTATCCACAAAGCTTTCGATTATATCATCTTCAGTGTGATACTACAACTGATCTACTCTCTACAACAGCAATCACAGAAATGACTGCAATATTTAAACTTACACAACTACTACAGCTACTACACAATGATGAAAGAAAAAAGCAAATCAATATATCAATAAATATTGATCAGAAAGAGGTGTTACTCCTCAATGTTGAGCCCAAGGGGTGTGAGACAGCGGAGTTGCTGGATCCAAAAACTTTATTTGGTAAGGCGAGAGGAAGGGTCTGAACGTTTGTGGGAGGCATCTATGCCGGTAATGGAGAGATCATTGATGTTATGATTAGGAGAATTAAAATGATTGGCAACGGCTTTGTCTTTTTTAGTTCTGATATCGGATAGGTGACCAAAAAGTCTGGTTTTAAGGGCATTTTGGTTTCGCCCATACATATTGTATACCGCAGCGGGTACAAGATAAGAGGTAGATGAGGTGGGTAGATTTGCAGTTGATGTCCTGGAGGATTTTGAAAGTCCGGTGAGTTATATTACTGGTGAAGGAGGAAGTGTGGGTAACAAGAGCACAAGCCTTGCATGGTTTGTTGCAAGGGCTACATTCAGTTTGTGACGGGGCATCGGAGACCATGGGTTTGAGGCGGGCTGAAACAAGGAGGTCTCTCAAGTTCCTGGGACGGCGATAAGCAATCACCGGGGATCAGGTACTGCATCCTGGAGCTTTGGTGAGAGGTGCAGGGTGGACATGTGTTTGTTGACAATATTGCCCAGTTTAGGGAGTTGAGGGTGAAATGTCGTGACCAGAGGAACTCTCTTGTTACTCTTCTCCTTATCTTTATAGGTCAAAGTTTGTTCACGGGGGATGGCAGCAGCCTTGGCTATCTGAGTGGAGATAACTTTCTTCTTGTAATTCCGATTTTTAAGGTGATCAACAAGCTCTGATGATCGATGTTGGAAGGCAACATCAGAAGAGCAGATACGCCTGAGGCGCAAGGCTTGGCTGTAAGGGATGTTCTTACAGATGTGTGGTGGGTGACAGCTGGAGGGGAGCAGATATTGATGCATATCTGTGGGTTTGCAGTACAGGTCAGATTGAAGAGTGCCATCAGGGTGTTTGGAGACAGACACATCAAGAAAATTGATGTGATCTTTGGAGCGCTCAGAGGTGAACTTGATGGTTGGGTGGGCGCTGTTGAGGGAGCATATAAACCTGTCAAGTTCATCCTCCGAGTGTTGCCAAATAAAGAAAATGTCGTCGATGTATCGCCACCAAACAGAGGGGGGTCAACGGACATGCTTGTAAGATACAAGATTCCAAAACATGCATGAAAATGATGGCATATGCTGGGGCCATAACTGTGCCCATCGCGGTTCCCCCAATCTGCCTGTAAAATTCATTATCAAATTCAAATGTGTTATTGGTAAGAATGAGCTCAATAAGGGTAAGGAGAGCTGCAGTGGGGGGAAATTGGTCATGCCTTAAATCAAGGAGTGTTTTGCATGCAGAGATACCTTCTTGATGAGGTATGTTAGTATACAAAGCAGTAACATCTGCAGTACATAAGAAACTATCAGGTGGGAGGGGTCCAATCGTCTCAAGTTGAGACCAGTAATATAACTCACCGGACTTTCAAAATCCTCCAGGACATCAACTG
>NW_027305904.1:0-20403 GCF_039555335.1 Amphiura filiformis | reverse complement strand
TCTACTGAAGATAACGATAATGATGACTTTTCACGACGCATTCTTTTCTTCCCTTGCACACAGGTATTGCACACAGTAAAATTAATGAGTTTGATATTTGATTAAGTGTTCAGGAAATGAGGGAAACTATTATCAAACATAGTATGAGACATATGAGTGGTTTGTTAATGACTTAAGGAAATCCGGAATTGTATGGTTGTCATCATCTATCAGAGGTTCTCTTCTGTGTTAGTATAGTGAATCTGTCGGCTAAAGGAATTCAAGACTGTATTGAAACCTACGTGTCTTCGGTCATCTGTTTGATATAAGGCTTTGTTTGTCAAAGTAATGCTGACATGTTTTGTGGTTATTTTGTCATTAATTCAGTTGGATGAAATACGTTGGTATTCTGCTGAATCAGCCTTGCAAGAGAGATGTTTTAATTTATTTTGTTTACAAAATAGCTAAGGCAACCATGAAATAAGAGGGAAGGAAAAAAGAAAGTTAAATATGAGGAAAAGAAAAGATATTAAATGACTAAATATTTCAAATTTCTCCGAATTCGGATTAACATTATTATGATTATTATCTATATGATTACATCATTATATTATAATATAAAGTTTTACAAGAACATCTTACCATATATATGATACAATGTATCCAACATGAGAAAACAGTTTTGGCATTCATCATACCCGTTGCTTTCCAATTATAGTCAAAATAATTCTGTTGACGTGTACAATCACATAAAACTGTAACTTCGAATAGAAATTATATTACTTTTAGTACTGGATCCTTGAGAATTATCATCGGTAACTTTACGTGAAAGCACCCTGCGTACAATTCATTTTCTATGACGATATTTATTCTTTTATCATGTAATCTAAATATAACCTATGCAACACTCTTTCTTCAAAATAGCTTTGGACGATCAAATACTCGTTAAAGCACTCGAGAGATTCACAAATTTGGTAGCCAATCTATACATCAAGATGACCCAAAAGCTAATGCTTTTACTTTTCGGCTCCGGCACATTTTACTTCACTCACTTTTTATTATTAAACTTCGTGTTATCAAGACGTACGCGCTTGTTGGTAAGGCAGGTTTTCAGTGTAGTAAATCGATTGGTGAAAATCCCGTTGAGATTTTCTCTCTCGCCACACCTGCTCGGCGTGTTTACCAAGCCATCGAGGACTCAACTAAAATATGGAAAGGAAATGATTGCTTTTTAGTCGCCCGGCCATTCGGACAGAATCAGACAAGAAATCTGTTGGCGATTAATATGCGCCTATAAGGAATCAAATTATGGCTTAATACTAAAGGATGATAATATACTTTCACAAATTGATGTAGGTTTTACTAACAATAATGTCAATTAAAAAATATCAATATTCTGTATCAAGAACAGAATCAAGCTTATTGTTCTTGTTTAAATTGTTTGATGCACATGTAGATGTCGATTATGAGCACGAAAAACCCCACATAATTTTTCAACGTTGAAAACATTAATTTTGTGGATTTGTGAAGCAGAAAGGGCCTCACCGTTTTTCAAAGAATGCCCTATTTAATTCATTTGGCAGTATAATGCTCTATTATATTTTAATATACATATTACAATTTTAATCAATATTTCTAGGTCACGTTCAATCTATATACTCCAAATTTGGCATTTTATGAGTCTTGAGGAAATTTACAAAGCAAATAATTGACTTACAGTTGCGCAACTCTAGCGGTGCTCAATTTAAGGCAAGAAAGGGACTTTATACGCACGCTAAGCAAAAATTATCTATAAATAAAATAAATAAATAATTTGTTTTCAACATAATTCCTAAACTGCTTTTTGTGGTGCCTGATTATATTATATAAAGAGCTAATCAGACAAATCACGCGAGATATCTTGGGAATTTCCCTTATTCGCATTATGCGGCGTGTGCGTGGAAGAACATTTCTTATTCCCATGATAAAAGTAGCGATGAATTAGTGTTAAATTGTCAGAAAACTATAACAACGTGTGTAAATGCCCAGCAGGCCAATTTCTGATAAAATGTAACTATTTAACCACTTATCCACGATTGCAACAAAGAGGAACACTATTCGTACATTCCAAAACCTTCCGTAACTGCAATTTACCCTTTGCAATCTCTTATTCTACTCATTAGCCAATTTGTGAAACTTGCTTAACAAAAGAGTTCTGATTATGCTGATCTTTCAAACCAGCCATCAGTAACCTTCTTCTGGCGCAAGTTAACTCTTTTGATTTTTGTTTGTATCCTTGATTAGTTGCTGTTCCGTCATTTTACAGACACCCCTTCAAATACAGCAGGCTCAATTTACGAGTGATCGTTTTTTGTCTGGCTTCTCAGCCAATTGCTTGAAGTAAACAACCAGTTGCGTTACGAAAGCAATAGAATCAGTAACATCTTGGCTAATAGAAAAACTTAACTTGGTGTCTTGTCTAGTTCAGATTCAAACGCTATGCCATATTGTACTTAATCGCCCGAGTTCGAGCCCTTTTTGCCAATTTCGTTGCCAATTGAATTCCCTAGAAGGAATCTTCAAAACACTTTACTGGAGCAAATGGCAACAATCGCGCATATCAAGTTTGCATTGCATAAAATCGACTTTCATGATTAGCAATCGCAGTAATTTTGTTTCTCAGAAAAAATATTAAAAGGCGTCATGGCGTATGCAGTAGAATTAGTAGCATATTAGCTAACAGAAAAACTTTACTTGGTGTCTTTCCTAGTTCATGTTCAAAAGCTATGCCGATTGTACTTAATCGCCCGAGTTGGGACACTTTTTGTCAATTTCGCACATCAAATTTGTACCCGCGTAAAATGAACTCGCATGCCTATCGTCAAAGATTTCAGAACAAAAGCAACGGTTTTTCACGTTTTTCTTTCACTTAATTGACATTAGTAAATAAATAACATGATATATATTTCAAAATCATAAATTAAAAATGCCCATTAATTAAAATTGCAAATCTTAAGAGCACCGACCAGATGATTTATGATTCAACTCAATTCAGTAACTTTTGCTACACAAAGACACGAAAGTGGCCCAAGCTCTTTCAGGACTACTTTTCACCATTGGCCATATCTTCGTTTGTCGATCACCAATTTTCTTCAAACAAAGCTTATGTAGTAGTAGAAATTACCTTGACGACCAAGTAAAATTTACACAATCAATAAGTGACATGTTTGCCTAATTCTAGTTTCTGATTTTTTTCTATATATAACCTGTATGAAACATACACACGCGCTACACCAAAGTGCATACTATAATTCGTAGTTCAAAGCATGGTGTGCCATTGAAAATGAGCATTTTATTTATGTGCCAATATCTTTGTTTTTCTGTGGTTATGAAAAGGCCCGGAGGTCACTCCCATTGTGGCCTGTACACCATCCGCGATAATGAAAACGAGTAAAAAGGGTAGTTTTTCGTGGGTAAGCGCGATACGCGCGTAACGCGTTTAGGGTGTCAAAAACATGAAATATTGGACAAAAGGGTAGCAAAATTGCAATTGCTAATACGCGGAAATGAAATTTAGGGTATGAAATTTGATACAAGGAATAAAATCCCTGTTTAGGGTGTAAAAACACCTGTGTAGGGTATTATTTTAACCAAGGGTTAAATCCTTGTTTAGGGTGCTTTTCAAAAGTTGATTATCGCAGATGGTGTATAGGCCACAATGGGAGTGACCCCCGGGTGAAAACGTTAAATAATTTGTACAAGCACGTCCTCTTTTTGTGTAATATTGTCAGTATAATATTAAGGGCATACGGTAGTTCTCTTAAGAAAACGATGTGTGTTTATACAAATATCGGATATATAAATAGTAATATAAATAGTAAAAAGTAAACGAAAAACAAAAGCAGTAAGAAGAAAACCCTCCGTATTCCTTTCTTTGAAATGTTCAAACCTAATATAAATACCGTTATATATTGCCAACGTATACATCTACGCAATTTCTTGAGCCAGGCTTATTATGACGGGAAGAAGCTTTGATTATTTACCAACTTTCACTTTATTTCATCGGCGGAATAGCTTAATATTTTCTTAAGTTTTCGTAATAGTTTCTACACTTTTCATTATTGCGAGCCAGAGGACCTCTGTGTGTGTCATGGGTTGGGTATTAAAACAATAAATAATTTTGTTTATATTTGTTAGTGTAAATTTTAACTAATTCACACAAGCATGCAGAGTGAAATTTTAGTGGCTCATCAGAGCATCACTTTTTCAGCACTGATAAAACAACTTTGCTATTATGTATCGTATGGTCATATGAAACATTTTAGCTATTTACTAAAGATAAAAATGGTCCAGTTGACAAACTACGAATGGAAGAATGATCTAGTTGATAAACACTTTTAAAATCATGAATAATTATATCATATTAATATTAAACAAATCTTGTTTCTCAAACAGCTTAAAGATAGCTCACCTTTGGATAGCTTTCTGTCTGCAATTCGCTAGACTTTCTTTAGCCCCAATAAACACTCAGCACCGTCAGATTATCATATTAAAGTTGATTAATTATTTCAGCATAAATGTAATGTACAAAGTTTATCTTTACAATTTACTATCTTCGAAAAATAGTTTTTCCATTTGTAAAATGACAATTGTCAATTTGAAAAATATAGCAAAACAAGCGTAACCTTTCTTCTATCATCCCGTACAACCCTGCTCCTATCGCCCCTTATAATAAATGTCTTTGTAACAACTAACTAAGCATATTGATCGACACATCTTGACCATTGCATACACTATTCTCTTCTTCGTCTCTCTTTTAGAGGTCACCCTAGTTCAATTTACAAACCTCGAGAGGAAACACGGAGTAGGCGAAGGTTATTCGTTGCAAAAGTAAATTTGATTGTAGCTTTGACCGTTACTTCCATACGGCAAAAATCGTTAATGGTAAAATGTGACATGTTTGGTATCCAGTTTGTATCATCGATAATGCCTACCCAAACGATGTCGTAATTGCGACACCATCTACGCTGTAGTAGTATTGATAACTTAATTTAATGCATTGTTTGACAGATTTGGTTAGTTTGATAGTGATAGTGATAGTGATAGTGATACTGCATAGGTGCATGCGATACTTGAGAAAAGCACGAAATATTTTAAGAATTAACTTTTTGTTCATTAAAAAACGATGTACAAAGTTTTTTCTGCATTAACCTTAGTACCGCAGTCCTGGTCGCGGTGAAAGTATCAACCACTTGCAGCCACTATAATGATGCTATAAAACAATCTTTACCAGTTGAATATCTAAAGGTAACTTTTGTGATCAGCATAGATAGGGGCATGTATGCTGTGGCATTTAAACTTGTTGTAATTTTTGATATTGTGTTGCTAATTATATAATACCTTACATGCCCTTTTAAAGACGTATGCGTCTTTTGACTTGCTTCTAATGTAAAAAAGAATAAAACAACAGGCTTGAATATATTTTATGTATGCATTTATGCGCGATAATGGTATCGATACTACGGGGATACTTCGGTGCATCTCAACAGGTTCTATCCTTTCAATAACTCTAAACTAAACTCTCCTCGTCTTATACCATCTGATCGTGGTAAGAAGATGAGAATAGCACCTTAACCAATTTCTTCTTTCCAACCCATCTCTGATGTAATGACATATTCCTACATGATTCCCATGATTAGGTGTCACACAACTTTTATAAACTCGGTTATCGATGTCAATACCCAAAAACCAAACCAAAACATTATCGCCTTGAAATAAAAAACAAAAAACTAAACTATAAAAAAAACAATGTTGCTCGCCGCATCGGATAAGCATGCCTAAGGAGTGATGACTTGTTGGATGGTTTGTAACATAACATACCCTATTCCACATACGATACTGGAAGAGGCATTATTACACCTTATTCCTAAAACATAATCTTGAAGCTAGAATAACGTTATGTGTCACGAAAAAAAAAATATATATACTCGTTAAAGATACTGGCGATGACATAACATTGACCCTTGACTGCAATTACACACTTACATTAGAAATTTAATATTGGCCATTCATGTAAAAACAACATTCCATAACAATTTTAGTATATATTGTTGTTTTATTCCTAGGATGCCTTTGCTTCATAAACGTTCCTACAAAGAATTATGTCATGTTAATGTTGTAATGTTGCAGTGTGTTGCCTATAGTGAACTTTTGGAGTTGATCTTTTTTTTTTTTTTTTGCTACCAATGCAACCATATTTATAAGCTAAATTGGCACAATTGTCTTGAAATGAGGTTTCAAAATGTGTGTATTTAGCTTCAAAATCTAATGCCCAGATTTAAAGTTATGTTAATTGTGATGTGCCTGAACAAAGAATCGTATTTTTTTTTTTTTTTTTTTCATTTAATTCTTCTAATTCTAGTGCTTCGATGTGACAAATATTGTGTTATTGTACCTTGCGAATGTTCTGGTTTGTTATTTGATTCAATATTTATAATTACTAAATATGTGTCATTTTTCATTGTCTAGGTGATGCTTCGTCGTTATCGGCCTTTCAGCGTCTGGTCACAAGACTCCGACAATACCAAACAGCACGGGACCAGGTCGAGGTAGAACTGGGTCGATTGCGTTCAATGGGAGTTGTAGATGACAATAACCAAGTCGTAAGAATCCCTGATGAAATGGCTGCTATGATGGCTAGAGTAGGCTGATGATGACATCACTAAGACGTCACATTAACCCATGTCGTATTTCATGCCCCGCCCTAAGATGTACCTTTTGGAAGAACTGATTCTTTTATAAGGTGACCAACTTTGTAAAAACCAAAATGAAGTCGTCAATAGCCAGTTTTGCCCATCAACTGTAGCAAATATGTATATTAGCATCAAAATTATCGGCAAAATTGGCTATTAACGGTAAATATTTTCCTTATTTAATTCAGCATATGCATTCCTTGACTCTGATTGGCTGTTATTAAAATCAATATCATATAACGCTTTAAAGTGTTTATTATGATCTATTGATATTACTGTAAAGATATTATTAAGCTGTTAAGTTAATGATATATCAGTATTTTAGAAATATCCCGTTGTACTTTCATTTCTATATTTATTTTGATTAGTGTCAAAAGAAAATTACATATTGTATGCTTTTGGAAGTAAACATTGAATAAAAATCAATGAGAATTTTGTTGTGTGACAATGTCATTGTATATGTAAACACATATTTTGATTTTATGCATGAATAATCTCAAGCATTTGAGCAAATTCCAGTGCGATCTACACAAGGTCAAAATAGATCTTCAGAAGGTGGATCAAGATCCAACCAGTATTTAGGAAGCAGAGCGCAATACATTAAACGCGCGTTCTGCGTCAGATCAAAGTGGTTCACTTTCCGATTGCTTCGGATTCCGACCTTGTGTAGATTTGCATTTATGAGAACCAAAGAAAGTACTTTTGCGGCAAATCATTAATTGATTTTGGTTCTCGCAAGTTATTCATGAGAAGATGACACCTGTATTTGAGAGTAATGTAACCTATTTTTATTGCAATAAATGACATTAGTTCAGGACCATTAGAATTAAAGACACATTCATCGTATTACGTTTCACAGGAGATGTATTGAAGATCACGCACAGTGCATCTAAGCATGTATCAGTAACTCCTCCTTTAAATGATATGAAAAAAGTACTATATTTGATAACAGTTCATGACTATTCCAGAAACTAAAGCCCTCTGATCGTAATTATAAAAACAGTAAAGTTAATAGACAAATGTTAAGTCAGCCAAGTGCATGGGTGGAATTAACAGAGGCATCTTCCTATAATATGAGCGGACCATAGACATGAGAAAGGTGAAGTAGCGAATGATTATAGAACGTCATGTAGCAATAGATTAGGTACTACCGTGTAAAAGAGAGCATAATAATTAAAATTGATCTCTTTTGAAAAAAAAACACATACTTTGACGGTATTGTGATAGAATCAAGAAGAAAGTTCACTAGTTTTTCCTCTTCCAAGATTTGTGTAATCACTGTGTAAATTCATGACACAATGCATGTATATCTTTTATTGTTGAATGTTTCACTGCTTTTGCACTCTCTCACATTATAACTGACACCATGGACACCGCTTAATGATTGAATTTTTGAATATTTCTGTTTTAATCAACTTTGAGTGTGATGAGTTTGTGATGAGTAAAGCCAGTGTACAAAAGGTCGCGTTGTAAAAGTGATGTTATTACAGCTTGTATAATACGCTGATTTACCTTTCAAGAAAGGAAATCAAAATGACACATGCAGTGTGTTTGCATTAATGTATATACAAACCAAAGTGTCCTCATCTTACATGTTTAGATATACTTTAGAAACATTTACAAGGTGTTTCCCTTCGGAACGTGGTGTTGAAATACATCCACAGTTCAGGTAAATAGAGATGCATTTGCATACTTATTTTATTACTCCGTTTCACATTATTGCTCCTCTTCCTCTTTTTTTTACTTTGCCTTTTCTTCTTTCTGTGTTCATTTTCCTTCCTTCTTTCTTGTTTAATTTTAATTATTTTCCTTTCTTCCTTCCTTCCTTTCTTTCTTTCCTTTCTTTCTTTCTTTCTTTCTTTATTTATTTCTTTCTTTCTTTCTTTCTTTCTGTTTTACCCAAAATCTATTCATATTTTAGGATTGGACTATGTGTCCACAGAATCTCTTATTTCAATCATGTTACATAGTTCGTTGTGATTTCCGCATATACTAGTATTAACCGCCCATATATGAAGTGCCCTGCGAGATTCGCCGAGCGTGGGAAGCGACAACAGGATAATAGCTTTGCACCACACACAAAAATACCGATCGGCAACGTCGCCCTCTATAGTCATTTTAAGAAAATATAAAATAAAACGAACGGTTTATAATAATCTGAGATTTGACAGTATGCGGAAATCATGACCATTTATATAAACCACATATTTGCAATGAAATCTCATGAGTGTATAAGCAATGTTAAGCATGACTACTATATCTCTATTTAAGTTTAAGAATATTGTTATATATAAATATATTTTATTTATCAAATTTTTGTGACGTCTGAAGCTTTAAGTTTAAGGCTGAGTTTTCCCTGTAATATCAAAACTACTGTTTCTTTTTTTGTGTGTGTTGCTTGTTTTATCGTGAGTGCTTCAGACGTTGCAGGCATTCGTTTTTGAAGGATTGAATCTGTCTGATATAATTGAGTGTTAAGGGATTTGGAATGAGCGTTTTGAGCGTTTCCACAGTATTTTTTGTGTGACATGAGAGCACATCAGACATATCGAATTGCATTCTGAGTACGAAGAATGTCTTTCTGATATCAAATAATTTTCATTTTTTGAAATTCACGATATAATACAAATTTTATAACAAATTATTAAAATTTGATATTTGGCAAATTTTGATATATAACAGTCCTCGAAGTAAATTTGTATGTAGCGGGGAGGAAAAGCGACGATCAATTGAAAATTTTGAATATTGAATATGATATGGCCTCATTTTGGTCCCAAATAAATTGATCCCATTTTTTTTGTGTTTTGGTCACATCAAAAAATCCATATCTTCAATACGAAAGACGATCAATTGAAAAATATTGAAGAATATCAAAAAGAAATTTAATCATCTTTTGCCATAAAAAATGTATTACATTGCGAATTTCAAAAATCAAAATTATTTGATATCAGAAGGACATTCTTCGTATTCAGAATCAATTCAGAATGCAATTCGATATGTCTGATGTGCGCTAATGTCCCACAATAAATACTGTCCAAACGGTCATACCCCATCCCTTAACGTGATTGACCGGGGTTTGTTAATTTTTATCTTGCTCCGTTATCTTCTAATCGAAGGCATGTTTTTCGTTACTTGTGTTTACTAAACCAACACATTTATAAGAAATTATTGGCATAGTCATCAAGATCACGACAAAACCTCGAAAGCAATATAATACTTTTAAAGTAAGTTTAAATAATCCATTTCATGTTGCATGATCTCTAACGGAAAATTTGCATTTGAACTGAACTTGAAAAGCCAGAATATAAAGATACTTTAATTTTTTACTCAAATTGAAAAGTGACATTTGTGTGCGTGTGTTTAAAGCTGTATTTCCTCCTAGTTTTTCATAACGCTAGGACTTTAGAATGGAAATTAGTAATTATCTATATAATTGTTATCGAAAACAAATTATATTTTGACCAATAATGGCATGAAAACAAGATTTATAAATATATATTGATATAAACAAAATATCTGAGAACAAATAACCGACACTTAAGAAACAAGCAGACAAAATAATTAGATGTAATGTACATAATCTTGTCAATTTCACGACTGATTCAAGAGTTAGATGTATTTATATGCCAAAAATAACCTTATTTACATCCGCGATTGTTTGTTTTCTGCAAAGCAAAAGAGCTGTGTCTGCCGCCCATATACTAAAAAATCATAAAACATTTTGAAAACGTACCGTATGACTGAATATTATACTGCAATTTATATTTATCTGTAAACGTGAATTCCATGTGTACGGTTTATTGCCGTTTGTTGTACTTTCAGTCGTACAGTTATTGTCAATAAGCTTAATAATTTAATTCAAAATTTTGTTGTATGGAGCTCAGAGTCCGCTAATTAATTTCAACTTCGTATAATGCACTTGGGATTTTAACATACAAATGTCTTGAGTCTTCTCAAATTTCTTTATATAATATAATCACCATTTTTTATGATTTCGAATTTGATTTCACTAGTGCATATTAACTCCATACGCTGTCTTGGGTTTCTCAATTTAAAATAGACGGTGATACGGTCACATACTAGTAATTAATTTCTTGGGGTGATCTCATACAAAAACACATAATAAATGTTGACAACTTGAAGTAGGACTGAATAGAGCATATTAAAAGGTTGTTTATTAACCTAACCCATGAAACATCTGCTAGCAGGAAATATGAGGAGCAAAGGGTAAGAATAACTTCATTGAACTAACCATTTTGCCATTCTTTTTTGTCTCATATTTCTTAAGCTTCGACTTGATGCATATGTGCCTTATCTAATATATGTCTTATAATGAGAACAATATAAATATACGGTATTCTTGTCTGAAGAGACAACAAGCTCAAGCTCAAACACAAGCTCAACCGAATTATTTCAAGTATGACCAAGGGTCTTTAGACTCAAACACATGCCTTGAAATTTACAAGACACGCCTGGCTGGAAATGTCTTGGACACATGACTAGTTATAGGGTCCATACCGTGTCATTGACTCAGTTATATGCAACTTTAAGGCAGATAAATATTGGTGGACGAACAGAAGCTAAAACACCAGTTTTGAATAGACCTATTCTGAATGACAAAATAGTGAATGGATTAACAGATGAAACTAACTTGGACCGAGCGCCAAGCGCGAAGCGCCCTCTTTGACTGGATAGTATTTAGTAATGCTTCTTTTTGGATTTGCTGAAAGCGACAGAGCCTGAAAGTAGTGCTATGTATGTTACATACATCAGAGACGTGACTTTGTGACTACTCTCGCGTCTTCGACATTCATATGACCATCTGGATATTAATTAAGTGCCTGATTGGCTATATACAGGAGATATATATTTGAATTGGCAAGATAGTGACGATTTATGTATGTTTCCTTAATATGTTTATTGATTGGTGCTTCACAAATGACACCTTGTTTTTGACAATTTAGGAAACATTTCGAAGGCATTCTTTGAGAGATAATATGACCGATGTCTAACAATAATATTTGTCAACTTCTTCAAGCAAATCTTCTGGTATGCACAACTGCTTTCTAGAGAAAACAAATTCGAAAACAAATCTATGAACTACTAAAACTACTAAAACAGTTTACGTAACCTTCAGCTTTGATGAAAAACACTAAACTGTAAACCTAAATACAACATATATAAACCAACGAATTGCTTGCTTCAAAGTAAACGTTTCAAATGTAACGAAATTACAATTGATGTTTTGAATGGTGAGATACGCACAATGATCACAAATCAGTATTGGTATTAAATAGAAAATCTAAAAATGTTACAGAAAAAAGGCAATGCATTATGTCAATATTACCACGTAATGGAAAAGATGAAACACATGCTTTATATACCTTACAATATTTTATTAACAAACGATTATTTTTAACGGATTTAGTAAGAAAATGTTACTAACAATAATTTAATATGGTAATTTACGAGCCCAAATGATGAAGATAAATATTCTTTTGAGTGGGACCTGAAAATGTTGCAAGGTTGTTGGGTAAACTAACTCGGGATTTAGACCAGCTATCACAGATTGCGGAAAAAGAGATTGAGGATAGTAATATCATTAGTGTTGAAAGTTAACTAATGTCAAACTGTAAAGAAAAGCAAATTGAAAAAACGACATCCTTGTTAAGTCATTATGATCACTAGCCCTGTGTTATTTTATTTTAATTTTGAGTGTATCTACTAATCACTATGGTAATGTAAAGATTATATAGATAACTTATTGGATATTTGACAGACATTTGTAACGGTTGTTTCGGGAAAGGTTCCGAAGACGTAAAATTAGATGCTTAATCATGACCATTGTTTTCATATGTTTTCTTCTGCTCTTATATTTTGTTTTCTTATGTTTTGATTTGCAATGGAATAATTTACTATAGTAAAACAAAATGTATTCACATAGCTGTTATAAGTATGTAATATTCTGGTTGTCTTTCTTATGCATGTGATGAGTGCATTATTTCATCAACAATTGCATATTTTGGACATTGCGGTTATGGTATGTGAGATGTTTGCAAATGTGAATGGCAATACGTTGTTCTAGTTTGTTCGGCTCTAAGTATGAAGTACATTAATTTTATCAATGTGGATGATTGTCACCTCTATCATTCAATAAGCTCATCATTTGATGAGCAGGTGCCCCGGTATAATCTACATTGCTAGCTCCATTTCAAGACATAATATCACATAATATCTCCTTTGTCCAACAATGAAATGGGCCCAAATGACATCAGAGATCATAAATTGACATGAACGCATTATCACTGTGATTCTTTGCTATTATGTTGTTTGCTATCAACTATACCGCATTATAGGCTACATAATTATATCATACACTATAAAGTTATTGTATTTTCTCATACTTTGGGTCGAACAACGTCTTAAGTCATGTGACTGTGCATAGAAGTACTAAGGTGTCAGCTGATGAAATCAGTTTTTATTTATCTAAATAATGTATTATACAAAGAGCTACTTATATTTACCAAAAATTCACTTGTATTTCATTCAGGCTTAATAAAAAGGCTTTCGAAAATAAAGTTGTTTTTGTAATTATTCTTCTTGATGTGTTTTGCGTATCAGTTTGTCCCGTATACAGTGTGTCCCAGAAAACCCTCAACATTTTTTTGTCTGCAGTAGTCAACGCCACTCGATTAACTTTAGACGCACTTTTCACAAGAAAGGCATACTAACACTTTGAAATTCACTAGGGCGCACCAACAGACGATATTTACAATTGTGTTGCTCTATGCAAGTAGACTGCTGTAAAACTTGACCATTGTCTTCTTGCTAATAGAATCAGAAGTGTTAAGGGTTTACTGGAAAATCAGTGACCCCAATAATTTATGTCATTTTTTTATCAGTCAGCCATGGAGGTCATGTATAACTACTTCTATGCTGAAGCATCAAATAATCAAATATTTTGGACACTATGCAATTCAGAACAGTGTCAGGGAAATATTTTATTTGTCCCTATGTAAAAAAAACATTTCTCTACAATACTTCACCTAAGTACCTTGACAAAGTAATTCATTTTGATATTTTTTCTTGCTCTTTTTTCAATATTCAATGCATTATGACATCCAAATCCCTGGAACTCAACATGAATAATGGAACGAGATGGCGAGGAACGAATATCAACACATTGATGGTAATCAAGGGACCTGAACATGGCTAGTAGTGAAAAACAAAACAGATATCATGATCCCATTGTGACTGATCCATAAGAGGTTAACTATATATAAATCAAATAATGAGAGTAAGGTTCTTCGGAATTGGAAAGAAATGAATCCACTGCAATTATCATTATATTGAATGGTTTTTCGTTCGCCATTTCAGTAGCATACTATAATTACAAGTAACAACACAATATACGTCTATATATTTAGTTTAGTCGTGCTTGAAGTCGATCGATACATGTTAAAATTAACACACGAATTGAACATATACATCTTGTTACTAAAAAAATTAACAACAAATTAAACAATAATTGGTGTTTTTTTTAGTAATGTCGGATATATCCATTGTTTTTTTATGTATGTTGTTTTATTACAGTTTTGTTAGAATTTCCGGTTTGATTTCCTAACCGTTTTTCACTTCCGACTGCTCAAAATGTTCAGCGGTTGTATTTTGAAAGCAACCAGCGAGTTAAATCGAATATTTACTATTAAATAAACAAATTTAAATGTCAGTGGTTTGATTTCACCGTTTTTCACTTCCGAATGCTCAAATGTTCAACCCAGTTGTATTCTGCAAAATAAGATATTTCTATTTGGTGTTCAGAATCATCAATGCTTATATTCAGAGCGATTTGAATCAGGAAATTTCAGTGGAAGTGAAATATGATGAAATCAAAAAAACGGAAATTCTGATAGCCCCCGATGATGTGCGTTAAAGAGTTAAAGAGAAAAATCCTTCATTAGCGAACTATATTATTTTGAAAGCTAAAAAGTTGTCCATTTATTTGAATACGCTTTGATTCAAAAACAAGCATTTAATATTAAATCTTCACATAGGTGAAGTAAATGATGTACTGAGTCGCATATATGTAGTATACAAAATAAACGTTAATATCAAAATGCCCTAGTCTTTATACATTTGCGATCTTAATTTTAAAGAATTCACCCAGGATTAAAGAATATCAGCTGCTTAATAAACGCACAGAATTGCAACATTTGATGAAACAATATCGAACCAGATGAGGCCTTGGAAAAAAGGCAATGATCAAGTATAAATGCAATAAATACTCTTCGTTCAGTTATTTTATTTTTAGGCTTATTTTAAAGGTTCACGCCATATTCAAAACATTTCGTTTGGAGCATAGATACACTATGGATATAAAGTGGTCTAGCTAATGATTAAAAAAATATAATTACAAGAGTAAAATCATGAAAATAATGAACACTATTTTCAACAATTATAAATTATTGTCGCTTTTTCCGTAGACTGCTATGATACCGATAATAGAATGAAACAAGAGTTGTCTAAAATCAATTGGCAATACGTTCAAGTACACGATAAAATGCTAATGATAGTTATGATACATTTATTGAGAAATTTAATATATTGAATGTATTGAATATATTCCAAAAAAGGTTCAGGAAAATATAAGAGAGATTCATTGGATTACGATCGGTATTTTAAAGAGTATCAATACCAAAACAGATTAGCAAAAGCACAAACTGCACACCTTGGTAGAAAATTAAAACGAAGCTACTTTTTTAAACAAATTTCAACATGTAAAAGGTAAAATGACACAAACCTGGAAGACAATTAACACTATTATGAGTCGTTGTCAAAAAGCGCCCTCCCTATATTTATTCAAGCTTGAATCTGGACCAAATCATTACATATCCTATTAGGATATGCAAATGAATTTATTTGTAAATGCTGGTCCAAATCTCGCCATTCATCAGCTGAAATAACTCTTTTTACGATCTGCGCATTTTCAACGTTTCCCAGTTAAGTAAATTCGATTTTTGTTATTTTTTGTTCTCAATACACCGACTATAAGTTCAAGACACAAATAGGAGCTTACCATGTTCTTTCAACACGTATATTCAACTGCAAGTCAAGCAATGGGTTTTACAAATACCAACAATAAGATATAATTATAGATTGAATATCTAAAGAATTTACACCACCAGACCACCACATGTAGATTTATAGTCGTATAATGCTGTTCGACGTCATCATAATAAAATAGATTCATATGTACAATATGGGAAGAGAACAATTAACTGCATAAATGAAAACTGAAAACACTTAATTACAAAATTATGTAAAATGTCTGCAAAAAGCATGAAAATAGGGCCTTATAAATACATTATCCGGGAGTTAGTACTTGCGATAATGTTTTAGCTAAATTAATTTCGTATTTACATTTCGAGTAAATTTATTTATCGTCATCACAGCAGGATTATCATAACTTTATGTATCATAATTATTATGTATGCCTAAATTACAAATATTTTACACCAAATTTTGAAATTTTGATTTTCTTATATTAAGTATAATAATATTTCAGAAGATAATGCTTTACATCAAACCTATGCTGACTAATTTGAAATTTAATACTTTTGGAATTAAAATATTTATTTTCGTTTCTTAAAAGCATGTTAAATAAAATTAACAATGGCATCTTGAAATTACTCGTTGTTATTATTATCATTAATAGTATTAATATTATTATTATTATTTGGCTTCTTTTCGAATTAATCAAGAAGCAAATTTTTACCATTTATATTTAAAGTCTTTAATCCAGGTCAACTATTACATGTATATTAAAAATATATATCAAATAACCTGGCGTGAATTTTAATAAACTAGTGCATCTTTTGCCCTGCCCATTGACTTTAAGCTGAGAATGATGCAAGTTGACCACATTAAATTTATTTAAAACTATCTTCAATTTACACAATAAAAGTACTATTTCACACACGTAAGGCACAATGGTATAGTGCCAAAAGTATGGTTTTATCAAATTCTATTATGACACTATTTCTTATTTTGCGTGACAAACCCAGAAATATTACTCACGGCTTGAGCTTTTCGCCATCTTGGCTGATGGCTTGATCCTTGTAAGTGTCTGTTGTGATCTGGTCACTGCGTTTCCCGCGGAGGTTGGATGCACTCTCCCTCCCAGGGTTGAAAGTTGGTTTTAGCAGTGGATCATATACGTGACTGAGAGAAAAAAGCCCCGTCGTCGCGGTTGATAGTTTTAGCCCCCTTTCTGCGTATTTGTATTGCTTCTCTAATTCTACGTGATGTGGCGTTAGAGTCTTTGTCTAGAATGCTTGCCTCTTCCCAGTTGATGACGTGATTTTCCTGGGCGATATGATCTGTGATTGCGGATTTATGTTGTTCTGTAGTCCCAGGAAGCCTTTCTGTTGGATCTGGTGAATTTAGTGTCTTTAAGAGTTTCGGAGTCTTTCTTGTGTTCCTTTATCCGGACTCCGAAGGGTCTACCAGTTTCGCCGACATATGATTTATCGCAGCCTTTGCAGGGATGTCATATACTGCATCTGCTGGTTTCCATAATGTCTTTCTTGTCCTTTGGGTGAACTAAGATGTTTTCAAGGTGTTGGTTGGACGCATCGCTGTGGAGATCTTGTGTTTTTGAAAGATCCTCTGTAGCTTTTCTGCCAGTCCTTCCACGTACGGTATCACTACAATGCCTCTTGATGGGGTTTCTTCCTATGTCTTTGATTTCTTTTGTTTTTGCGGTTTATCCTTCATCTGTTGTTTCACTCTGTCTAGAGCCCATTTGGGGTAGCCACAATCTGAAAGAGCATTTCTGATTTGGTTTTCCTCATCCTTTTGTCAGTTTCTTCAGTTACTATGTTGTTTTTCTGTCCATCAGTGTTCTGATGACACCAAGTTTTGATGGAGGGTGTTGGGATTGGAAGTTTAGGTATTGGTCTGTATGCGTCTTCTTACGGTATACGAGTAACTTTACAGAACCATCTTCCTTACGCACAATAAGGGTGTCTAAGAATGGGATTTTCCCTTGGTCTTCCTCTTCATGCGTAAACTTGATGCTACCGGTTGGATCGATTGTGTTTAAGTGATCGGTAAGTTTCTGTGTATTGTCCTTTTGAATGATTTCCAGCACATCATCCACATATCTCCTCCAAAATTTTGGTTTGCAGTCAATCGGAGCTGTCATGATGGCTTCTTTCTCCAGCCACTCCATAAAGAGGTTGCAACAATTGCGCTGACAGGGCTACCCATAGCAGCACCGAAAATTTGGCGGTAAATATGCCCAAGGAAACTGAAATATGTGGTGGTCAGGATGAATTGAAGGAGTTCGATGATGTCATCGGCGTTCAATTTTGTTCTTTCTTTGAGTGTATTATCGTCTTCCAGCCGGCTCTTGATGATGTCCAGACATTTCTCAATTGGCGTGTTGGTAAATAGCGACACTACGTCGTGCGAATTAATAATATCACCATCATCAATGTAGACACCTGTCATTTCCTCGGCTAGGGATTTGGAATTGACCACATGGTGTTCAGATGTGCCTACTAATGGAGCAAGGATTTCAGCAAGTGCTTTGGAAGACTGATAACCAATAGATCCCGTGTAATCGACATTGGTCGTATGGGATTCCCAGGTTTGTGGATCTTGGTGGTGCAGTAGAGTCTGGGGGTATTTTCCGCCGTAGGGTATAATAACCTGTACTGGCCTTCATCAATTTTATTTTCAGATTTGAGTCTTTTCATGATTTCAACCAACTTCCTTTTGTACTTAGGAGTGGGGTCTTTGCTTAACTTTTCATAGGTGTTTTGGTCGCTAAGCATCTCATTAACCTTCTGCTCATAACTATCTTTTAGACTGTACCACGTACACTTTCCTTTATCAGCACCCATGATTAAAAAGATCTTTAGATTTCTTAAGCTCACCTAATGCCACTCGTTCTTCCTTGGTTTATGTTGGACTATTATGACAGTTAGTTGTACATACGGTAATATCAAATGTACACAAATTCATTTTCTTGAGTATTAATCGTACCAATTTATGGTGCATTTGGTACAATGGAGAAGATACCGGTGTCCATTATAGTAAGTGAGGGAGATATCGTAGTTTACGCCTTGAAGTACGATCATAATAAATCCATGTAATGACATTTATTTTGGCTAAATTTGTTTAACTTGTCAAATAATTTGCCATTTTGAATGCGCGCTATCTTTATTTCGAAAATAAATACATTATTGTGGACGATTAAATTAGAAACAAAACTTATCCCTCCAGCAACTTGTCATGACAGATGTTTCATCAAAATATCTTAATTATTTGTGCATAACATCCAATGAATAAGTGATATAAAAAAATATCGTGGTAATGAATTATCAATTATCATGCACTTATGCACTTTGGCAGGTGAGAACATTTCGCATCTGTCAGATTTCTGTATAATTCAGTAAGTGTATTGAAAAATACATAACCTCAAACTATAAAACTAAAATAACTGAATGTACCTGTAAGTTTGCTGTTCTTCTGTATGTATTGATTTCCTTGAAACAGCATAGTACTAATCAACACCTACAAATTCCTTTACTTCATTTATTATTAATAAATATCTTTGAAGAATTGTTTTCTTTGTTACAGCAGAAATATGAAAATAACTTTACAAAGATTATACCACCTGCCATGCATATTTAATTTTCTAGTTCTTAAAGGGATAATCAATAATTTGATAATCAGAATGTATAAATTTCTTACATTTTATAAACATTAAGATTTCGACATTTTTGGAGCAGGCATAAATGTATTAATAATCAGCACAACTGACAACCATTAAAGCAATTTAACAAGACGATATCTGACATTTTAATAATTTATCATGTGTGTAGTCTTTAAACATGTGTTTGTATTGGTGTTAGAATTTTTTCAAATCGATAACAAGAAAAGTATTTAATCTCTAGACACGTCCGCCTTCTCTTTAGCCATATTGCGCTATCTATCCTGACTATACATGTATAGCGCTGGTGAGGTTCGAATGAGAGCTTTGCATCTTCCTCGATTTGTCTGAAGGCATCCATGACACTCATACCAGTCCACTCTTTGATTTCATTCATCCATCCTCATCCTGCTCTTCCTCTTCTTCTTCTACAGCCTTCAGCCATCGCTTGTGATATTTTCTTCTCTAAAATGGGTGTCTTACGATATGTGTGTACAATCTCCTTTGTTATTGACGAAGGAGCAAGGAATTCAAACCTCTGGACTTACTCAATTATATTTCCATAAATTTTGAAGGTCTCCCCGTCGACATCCCCTGTTCTTATTTACTAGCGTGATCTCTTTCTCACTGGTCACATGGATTGCCTGCAGTAGGTTCATCGACTCTTCTCTGCTCGTCCATAGTATTGTGGTGGCGTCGCATTCACTCTTAGAATAAGGGCTTCAGAACCTAAATAGGTTCTTAACCTGTCCTGTGTATGTAGAACCGTAAATATAGACATGAAAAGTGGTTTTTGTTCCTAAGAGTGCTCTGTGTCTTCTCTCTTGTCGACTCCTGATCTCAGTAGAGTTTGGCATTTTCATTATCTTCCATGGTCTCTTGATATGATAAAATGATAACTTAAGATATTAGTGGCGCAAGAAAGTAACAAGTGCAATGTCAAGTAGCGATGCTGTGGTTTTTTTCAATATC
>NW_027305903.1:0-20585 GCF_039555335.1 Amphiura filiformis | reverse complement strand
TTTTTTCACAATTTCGGTTTGTTGCGAATTTGTGATGTTATTAATCTTAAAAAATATTGTCTGATAGTTTTAGACCGGAATATAACTAGCATCTTGTATTTTTTAAGACATTTTGCAAGTTAATTCCTACTCTCAACATTGTCAATAATATTTTTAAAGGCCGATATCTCAATTTCCAATTTTATTATACCGTAACTTCCGAACTCAATATCTTCGTTTAGGAATGTCCGATTTCATTGGGGAAAACGGCGTTGTGGAGCAAAATATCTCTATATTTAAGATATGTAAAAACCTCAAAATTCATAACCTGCCCAAAAGTGTCTCCTTTTGACATGACACGTCACATATGAATGACAATGTAAATATGATGCATAAATCATCATCAACATATTATTGCCCATGTGATGGTGAATGACTCTATTTATATATATATATTTTTTTTTTGTATTTCTGTTTTTGTCTCGCCTGATAAGGCAGGAGACTATATAATCACTTTTCGGGGTGTAGGGGTGTATGTGTGGGGGTGTGTGTGTATGTGACAAATTTGGTTAAAGTTTGCTTTCCGCCTATTTTCTCGGAGACTATGAGTCGCATACGTTACTCAAACTTGGTGGGTGGGTGCATCTTGACCCGAGACAGAACCGGTTTGTATTGGTTAGTGGGTCAAGGTCACTGAGGTCATCTGGGGGTCATCTGAGGACAAATTAGTAAAAACTGTCGTAATTGCCATGAAACTTGGTGGGTCCAGTCAACATTTAAAGCCTAATTTTTTGAAGGTCATTTCGAGGTCACCAGAGGTTATCTGAGGTCAATTTAGTAAAAACTGTCGGATGGGCATGAAACTTGGTGGGTACAGTCAACATTTAAAGCCAAATTTTTGGAAGGTCATTTCAAGGTCACCAGGGGTCATCTGAGGTCAAATGAGTTAAAACTGTCGGATGGGCATGAAACTTGGTGGGTACAGTCAACATTTCAAGCCAGATTTTTGGAAGGTCATGTCGAGGTCACCAGGGGTCATCTGAGGTCAAATTAGTTAAAACTGTTGGATGGGCATGAAACTTGGTGGGTACAGTCAACATTTCAAGCCAGATTTTTGGAAGGTCATTTTGGGGTCACCAGGGGTCATCTGAGGTCAAATTAGTAAAAACTGTGGGATGGGCATGAAACTTTGTGGGGACAGTCAACATTTTGAGCCAAATTTTTGGAAGGTCATTTCGAGGTCACCAGGGGTCATCTGAGGTCAAATTAGTAAAAACTGTCGGATGGGCATGAAACTTTGTGGGTACAGTCAACATTTAAAGCCAAATTTTTGGAAGGTCATTTGAGGGTCATCTGAGGTCAAATTAGTAAAACTTGTGGGCATGAAACTTGGTGCGTACAGTTAACATTTAAAGCCAAATTTTCGGAAGGTCATTTCTAGGCCACCAGGGGTCATCTGACGTCAAATTAGTAAGAACTGTCGGATATGCATGAAACTTGGTGGGTACAGTCAACATTTAGAGCCAATTTTTGGAAGGTCATTTCAGGGTCACCAGGGGTGAAATTAGTAAAAACTGTTGCATGGGCATGACACTTGGTGGGTACAGTCACCATCAGCCAGATAATCGTGCCCCGCCGCTAACCGCCACCTTCATTTACCTCTACCAAAAGTAATTGTAAAAAGCAGGTGATCGCTTAAAAGCAAGCGAGACTCGTGGTTCGAGAACTGCCTTGTTATTGCCCTGTACGTGGAACTGGTGGGTGGAGAAAGATACATCGAGATAACCACCAGTTCTTAAGCTCCCTACCTTGTTTTCCAATTTATTATCAATGTAAAGAAATATTGATGCACTCAAGCATGTCATTAAGGACTCATTCACCATGTTTGGCCCAAAATGAAAACATAACAACAGCTAGAATACTATTTGTTGCTTAGAATATATTTACTCCTTGTGGAGAGAAAATGTAGGATAATTTTAGAGGGAGTAATCCAAAGTGTGGAGCAGTGGTTCAGGTATTCAGCTCTGGTGGATGAGGTCCAGGGTTCATGCAATCCTGGGTGGTAGCACTTGTTGAAGTACTGATAGTGAAAGGGGGCAAGGAGTTATGAACAGAGACAAAGGGATCTACAATCCAAGTCATGTTTATGACCCACTGTTGGAGACTGCTAGCTAGACTAACATCACTACTGGAAGTACCAAAACTTCCTGTTGGATTATCACAACAACAGAAAGCTTGGAGAAAGTCAGTGGTTCACTGACAAAACTGTCAGCAAGAAAATAACAAGTTTCTTTAATTGGTTTTGACAAATCAAAACTCTTTAATCTTAATTTCAGGTTTTTATTTTCCTGTGGTGCATTTAGAGTAAATGATGCAAGAGTATTGCATATTTAAGCTGTCAGTCTACCATACCTGTTGTACATGATGCGCACACTGCCTATGTATTCCATTTGATACCCATGCACCCCTATGGAAGACATCGGACTTTAATCTTTCACACAGGAAGTACAGACTTCATATATAGAGTCACTCATTCAGGTAATTCAATTTGAAATACATACTCCATGTGTGAAAGAATATGTCTCCCATAGGGGGAGGGTGTGTGGATTTTGGAATAGCTCGCTTTGGCAATACAGAGGCAGTCATGGAGAAAGTGAATCTGATATAAACCATATCCACCAGCCAATGGAGCCATTGTTGGGTGAAAACAAACATAATAAGACATTTTCTACTTTATTCATACCCATCAGCAAGGACAACAAGAAATTCAATTGTGTCTGGGTGCGTGATTCTTTGCCTGCATCAGCCTCCAAAAAATAACCATAATTCATCGTTGGGCAATGATACATACCAATAGGTGTTTGAATACCAATTTCACTCTTCATTAGAAGGCATGTTTTGTAAGCTTATGGTTCACGAGTCACAATTCAGGAATACAAAACAAATGTAAGAATTCTTAGGCTGGATTGACTTCATTGTATTATTGTATCAATTATTATATTGTTATATTTTGCAACAAGAATATTTTTCATAACTTGGCAAAATTATTAAGTGGGTGGCTGGCAGTATGTTTAAGTTGATAGGAAAGAGATTGTGTTGACAGTATGATAATTAACATATGACTAGTGAGTAACTTGATTTGTGATACAATGTGAAAGTATTTAACAATAGTGTATTGTTTCTTAAGTGATTGTAATTTGAAAACCAGGGTTTCCAGGGTTTGAGTCATAGGCGGAGTAAATTTTTCCCATTTGCACCTCATATGCCAGAACTTGTTGGCTTAAAAATTCAAGGAAAATTAAAGAAGCTTCCTTGTTTGTTACAAATGTGTACCTATACTATGTGAACATTTAATAATTCCATACTTGTGTCGACACAGAAACATGGTCTTGTCTCAAAGCACCCGCGCATGTTTTTTTAGCTCATCCATTTCAGCTGAAATGGCAAATTCATTTTTTATATCCTTTTCTTTAGTTTTTTTTTTATAGTTTTTTGCCTTAAAATCATGAAATTCTGAGATTTCTTGAAGAAAATTTACCTGATTCAATTATAGGTTTTAAAACAATTGATATTTGTACATTGTGTAAATGAACCACAATTTTATGTTAAACTTGTACTTTCTCGACACAATTTTATGCTGTGTACTTTTGAACACTTGCAAATGACATCTTAATTCAAAATTAATTTTTTTTAAATCTTCCAAAACTCTATTGAAATATGCAATACATATTAATCACTTATCACCAACATACCATTATAGGGAGTGGTGGGTGGGAAAATTGTCCCTGATGTTGACTTGTTAGATTGACAATCACCAATGACAATCAAAACCTGAACATGCCCACTCCCTCTATGGCAATGCCTATTGTTCATGGGCCAAGCCTAGCAGCGACCTGACCACCATGTGACAATGGAAGCCCATTTTCTCAGCATGGGTAAATGAGTTTTACTTTCGCTTTGTATCGTAAAACTGTATTTGTTTTTCTTTGAGACATAACATAATTTTTTAGCCTTGTATGTTGGAAAAGACATGGCTGTGGTCATCCTCTGCCCTCCCTTGCTTGATGTCCTTGGTTGTCATGCTATTTTTAGGGGTACATCCTCACTTGCAGGTTTTGACATAAAACACACATACACATTTGGATTACCGTTACTTCAATTTCAACAACTTTTTAGTAATTGTTTCAAAGCACATAGAGAATAAGGCAAAATCTTTCAGAAACTTTTGATGCCCTGTGGAACACAGCTTTAAAACCTACTTAACTTTCTGTACAAAACTTTGGTAATTATTCTCACAGAGACACATTTTCACTTAATGAAGATTAATGATTCAAAGAATACTTAACCTGATCAATTTCTGGCAAATTAATTGTGAAATTGCTAGAACGATATAATCAAGGAAAGAATAACTTTGGCAGTCAATCGAGATAATTGGAAGTACATGAAGCCGATTGTCTCCTAATTTAGCAACGTTTTAAAAAGTCAAAACAAATATGCAAACGTATACCTCTTAATCAGCTCGAGAAGAGAAATACGTAGCAGAATTTCAATTTTGCTAAAAGCGATCTCTTGGAGTAAGGAAATAATTTTACAAAGGAAATACTCTTGCTAGCTTTCATTTTGGTGAAATGAAAATGCATGTATTGGCAAACATCAGTCCATGAGTAGGTCACAAGACGAGAGCAAGAAGCTTCTTTAAGCTTGGATTGATTGCAGCCAAAAGATGCATGTTACACTTTTTTTGCTTTTATATGCAGCAGCGAAAAGGAGATAACAACATCATATTTTTAGATTGGAAAAATGATTGGTAGCGGTCTCTTGTTGAATCAAAGCGTAATGTGGACCGTCCTTAGCCACCAGGCTTGCAACCGATCATGAATAGCGAATTACCGTAGCCAGTATTTTTATAGGTTATCACTTGTGGGCTTTTGGGTCTTTTGTGGAGGTAACAGAGCTAACTGGCATGATCTAATAGTATTTGGAGTCCCAGTTTATAAGATAAAATTGCAAATCTGTCTTGGGTTATTATCATCAATCTATTACTAATAAAAGGTGTGTGGTTTGTTTATGGCAGATTTGGTAGCGGTGTTTAGATAATCTTGATTTTATATTGATGTCCCTTATCAAATATTTTATTAGCGGTGCTGAAGTGTTATTTCTTGTTGGCTTAAGGTAGAATACCTGTATCATCTCACTTGGTATAGGGTTTTGGTTTAATAAGGGTGGTGTTAGCATTTAGGGTAAGGGGTAGATGTTAGGGGATTTGTTTAAGGATTAGGTTTATTGTTTGGATTACTAGTAGGTTTGAAATGTTTCATCAATTTACCAACACTTATCAAAATACTATAATTATGTTACAAGAAATATTTGATGCCGTTCAGCTTGTAAATATTAAAATTAAGTCAACCATTGTTGCATTGGCCATAGAATATTTAATAATTTACCCTGGTATAAAAAAATTCCTAATTAGGCAATAGTATATTGATTACATATTGTATTATTTGTATGAATAATTCTGACTGAACACCTGACAGGCAGTGTTTCATAGAAGCTATATAAATAATGTTTACAATTTAAATGTAAGTGTGTTTAGAATGAAACATTCTCTTCCTCAAAATTACATTTGACTAAATTACTTCCGTTTATTTTATATATTGTTTTATCTAGAATTGTTATTTTCTATATTGATTTGCAAATCAAGAGTCATTAGGACATATTTCAAGTAAGCCTTATTGAAAATATATTTGTATCCTACTGAATTTGTTTAGGTTACAGAACAAAACTGTCAATTTATTTTGAAACGAGAAGATGTCTTGTCATTTCAATCATGACATTTATGCGCTCATGCAAACAAGTATTGTTTATATTTGTATTGTCAATTTAATAGAATATTTATAAATATCAAGTAATGTATTTTATATTTGAAAGAAAAAAAGAGAAAAAAATAATAATATAGTAGTTGAAGTCACTGTAAATAGATTATGCTGTAGCTTGCAGGAGTGCTACAAACTACAGCAGTGTGTAATGGTAGATTTGATTATAGTGGCAATGGTTTTGTAATTTCTCAGTGATCAGAAATCAACACAATTTTGACTGAATATTTTCTATCATATGATCAACTATGACATAGCTGCATAAGATATACCAAAGCTGCCTTGTGTCTATTTCACAAGTCATACAAGATGCAGCATTTTTATCTTGTCATTTCTCAGTGATCAGAAATTGGCATTTATAACAATTTGATCAGGTGAAAAATAGATTCAACAGTTGCCTGATGTCAATTTCACATCTCTTTCACAACATGTGTGAATGAAGCTTTCATGCATTTTTGATGATATAGTTTGCCATCATCAGTCCTATATTAGTTTGCAGCCAGTTGCAAAAAGAATAGGGTATAAATTGCTTGACAGGCCAAAACCCACCTAGTGATGTTTGGGTAATTCAAATCAGTTAATTAATCAATTCTAAAGTTCATAATTAACAGGACCCTTCTTGAGATTTATGTGATTTTTTGCTTACTTGCTTATGTCGACTTGTCTAGCCGGACTCTGCTGATGGCTCTCCACACAACTCTGTTCTGCATGCAGTTCCTAATGTCTTGTCTCTGTAGTCCAGTATCCTCGATTAGTTGCTTAATGTATTCCTTCCATGGTTGTCCTCTTGATCTTTTATCATGCGTAGGCTGCCACAGCAAAACTCTGGAAGCATTTTACTAACTGCAGTTTGTCAATAGATTTGGTCATTGTAATTGCCAAGCCATGAAAAATTGTGTTTGTGTGCATAAACTTTCTTGCTGATTCAGTCATTTGACAAAGATATCATCCAATTTGTATTTTCCTGCTGTCGACAGGTGGAAAATACCCCTGGAAATGGCCTATAATGGGGCATTGTAAAACATATAATTAGGCATAACTTGCAAATTCAATGTCCGATGCATTTTTCATGCATATCTATATTTGAACCATATCTTAAAATGTGAATGTTAAAATCACAAAATTACCCTTTAAGTTACCTTGTATTAAAAATCCACTACATTTCTTACGTACTTGAAAATAGCTAAAGTAGAGAGACTACAGGAAGCAGCTGTTCAGTTTTCATTTTCATTGAAACTGGTGCCAGGATTTACATCGTGTAATTCATTGTGGAAACAAAATTAGAATACAAGTAGAAAAGAGGAAAGATGTTATTATTAACGTGCGCCATGGTTGGTAATACTTGGTGTTTGATCAATCAGCACGTCTGCGTAACGGAATAATTCGCAAAATTGAACAATGTGCATAAATGCCGTGAGTGAGGAGTGGCGTAATTACATTTCTGCTTATCTTACAAAAGAATCACTTCCGTTGAACTGCTTGTTTTGTTTTATTTACATTTTGTTGTGTACAATGAGAGGAACGGTACCCTTCATATAGAATTATTTGATTTACATGTTTAGATACTACACACATATTGTAACTGGTAATTATGATCGTACCTGCAAATGATTTTTCTTGATATTCTTAAATCCAAATTATGTGTTTGACTTAAATAGAAGCTAAGACAATGATTAGCCCATGCAAACATGCGGTTGTAAGCGTATAGTGTGTGAGTCTGCATGTAATTGGCATGCTCATATTTATTGACAAGAGTCGTAGGGTTCAATACTAATTTAATATCACTATTGATTCAAACCACTGCTAAAATTCTTTCACAATGAAAAGTAATGCCGTCTCAGTCTTTGCACTAAATCAGTTCAGCCCTTAACGAACTATGTATATTTGTTACGACCCAAAAAATTGGGTCACGATCAGAAAGTGTAAACCAGCAATGACACTTTAATTTTATCTCGTCATCGACGACGTGTCATACTGCCCTGAATGAAAGCTTAAATTTAAAGATACAGTTACTGTGACGACACCATGACTCTTTTATTTCTTTTGTTTGCAGTGCACAAAAGCATCCATGATAAATATTGATACAGTGGATAATGTGGCAAAACTAATAGTAGTTGATGACATTTATAACTTGTGATTCGGGCTATTCGAGTAGAAAGAAATATTAGACGTGTGTCATTAATTATTTGGTATTTTGATTTTTCTCTTCCTCTTCCTTCTCTTTCTCTTCATTCCCTTTCTCTGTCTCATTTTCCCTCTTCTCATTCTCTCTTTCCCCTTTAATCTACCTCACTCTCTCTTCCTACACTGTGCACCCCTATTTCTCTGTTTCTCTTCCTCCCCCAATAAATGCTATCAGCTTTAGATAGCAATGAATAATACCAGGAATAGATAGTAATGAATGCTATCAGCAGTAGATAGCAATGAATGCTATTAGCAGTAGACAGCAATAAATGCTATCAGCAGTAGATAACAATGAATGAAATCAGGAATAGACAGCAATAAATGCTATCAGCAGTAGATAGCAATGAATGCTATCAGCAGTAGATAGCAATGAATGCTATCAGCAGTAGATAGCAATGAATGCTATCAGCAGTAGATAGCAATAAATGCTAGCAACAGTAGACAGTAATAAATGGCATCAGCAGTAGAAAGATAGCAATAAATGCTATCAGCAGTAGAAAGCAATATGTAACAATATATACTATCAGCAGTAGATACGAATGAATGCTATCAGCAGTAGATAGCAATAAATGCTATCAACAGTAGATAGCAATAAATGCTATCAGCAGACGATATCAATAAATGCTACCAGCAGTAGACAATAAATGCTATCAGCAGTAGACAGCAATAAATGCTATCAGCAGTAGATAGCAATGAATGATATCAGGAATAGACAGCAATAAATGCTATCAGCAGTAGATGACAATAAATGTTATCAGCAGTAGATAACTATAGATGCTATCAGCAGTAGATAACAATAAATTCTATCAGTAGATAGCAATAAATGCTATCAGCAGAAGATAGCAATAAATGCTATCAGCAGAAGATAGCAATAAATGCTATCAGCAGTGGACAGCAATAAATGCTATCAGCAGTAGACAGCAATAAATGCTATCAGCAGTAGATAGCAATAAATTCTATCAGTAGATAGCAATAAATGATATCAGCAGAAGATAGCAATAAATGCTATCAGCAGAAGATAGCAATAAATGCTATCAGCAGTGGACAGCAATAAATGCTATCAGCAGTAGACAGCAATAAATGCTATCAGCAGTAGATAGCAAAAATGCTATCAGCAGTAGATAGCAATAAATGCTATCAACAGTAGATAGCAATAAATGCTATCAGCAGAAGATAGCAATAAATGCTATCAGCAGTAGACAATAAATGCTATCAGCAGAAGACAGCAATAAATGCTATCAGCAGAAGACATCAATAAATGCTATCAGCAGTAGATAGCAATGAATGATATCAGGAATAGACAGCAATAAATGCTATCAACAGTAGATGACAATAAATGTTATCAGCAGTAGATAGCAATAGATGCTATCAGCAGTAGATAGCAATAAATTATATCAGCAGCAGATAACAAAAATGCTATCAGCAGTAGATAGCAAAAAAGGTGCTATCAGCAGTGGACAGCAATAAATGATATCAGCAATAGACGGCAATAAATGCTATCAGCAGTAGATAACAAAAATGCTGAATCATATTTATATCCCTAACACACATTGTGTCAAAGTATCTGCTTCTGCATGTTCTGCACTTTGTCTGCCCTTTTGCCTTCTTATTAAACTGAATCTGTTTTTAGTTCATTAAGCTTATTGTATAGTTTTCTATTTTAACCCATCTTGATATGGATATATTTCTGTCTGCATGTATCTGTCTGACTGAATCAAAATGTGAATGCTCTTGACCAGTTTAGAGAATTGATCTATGTGGACCATTTCCTTTGTATTTCTTGTCATCTGTCATTTATTTCCTTTCTCTGACTTGCAACTTACCGTATTTGCTTTTTTTTGGTAGCTATCAAATCTGTCTTTGTGCCTCTTTCAATTCAAGTGTGTGTCTGTAATTCTGATTATGTCCTTTGCTTTTTGTCTGTCCACCCAAATGGATCTACATAAATAAATAAAAAATAAACCAAATAATTTGGGGTCTAAAAGGATGTTTTCTGCTTTATTGTTGACAAGTTCATAAAAAATCTGATCAAAAATGGACTTTTGCTTAAAAACAAAGTAACTAACATATGCAAAATGTTACAATTTTAGGATTACAAAGATTCATGGTAGCACTGCCTGTCTATCCTGTGATCTCATCTGTCTTGTCTGTCCTGTCTGCATTTCTGTCTCCCATTCTGTATCGTCTTCTCTCTTCATTCCTTTCTATCGTTTCTGTCATGTAAGCCAAAATGGTGCTAAATATGCACACACACAAAATCAATATACAATTGTATTAGATAAAAAAATGTTTGAATTCACGTACATGTTCTCCACAGGAAAAGTCAACAAATCTGTTCATATTAACCAATATACGCATCTTTGATTTTCAACAAATGTGTTAGATTTTCTGGGTTATCTATTAATAATGAATGCTTCAGGAAACAGACAAATTTATACATAAATTTGCGATTACTTTATGAGGTGCTCAGGGGTACTGGTGTGAATGAAAAACAATGGAGAGGCAATTACATATGGTATCCTGGTATAATGGCCTCATTATTGTATGCACCAAGTGTGTTTTAACCTTCATCTAACGTAACTAGTTTAGTTGCAACCCACTGCAGTTTATATTGGGTACCAATGTATACCTATGTACATGAGTGAAAAATTTGGTTTTATAAATATGTGCAATTGTACATAGATTGTCACAATATGGGGTAATAAAGATGGTATTTAAGTGCTACATGTATGCAACATGTCCTGTCCAATACTTCAGAGCATGAAATTAATGCATTCAAAACACGTTTTTCTATGAAGATCACATATTATGGGCTACTGACAAATGGTCTTGTCAGTAGCCCGACAAATCAAACAGAGATCAGTATAAAAGAAGTATGGATATTGTTAAAACAATTACTTAAATTGAGACTTTTGCAAATCATGACAATTTTAATTTGAAGAAAAAGTTCTGTACCCCAAGACTTTAATTGTTAAATTCATAATTGAAAATGATTGTTGTATAATTGACATTTTCATGAGAAGTCCGCATCTGTGTGCCCTGTAGATAGAATAACTCTGAGAGTATAGGGAGGCCCATGTATCATTAATGCGGTAGCGCTCCAAATAGCATTTTTGGGCGCATGCCATTTTTTTATTAAAGACAATGGAGTTCTCAATTTGAGCAGGATTTGGTCTCTGTAATGGGTTCTCCCAGAATAGTGACAATTGAAATCACCCAGAAGTCCGATTTTGTAGCAATTTTGGGTCAAAATCATGATTTTGTAGATTTTGGCTCTTTTTTTGCCAAAACAGTCAACACAGGTATCGTAAGTGAGTGGTGTTCAATCTTCTTTTTTTCATGTCTCCTTTTCATTTGATACCTCTAGAAATAATCAAAAAGAAAAAATCAAAAATCTCAATTTTTTTGGGAAAAAATGCAAATTTTGGTATTTTCACAAAATATTGCCAAATTAACAAGTTGGCTACTTTGTGATCGATTACTGAAGAAAATAGAGACCTTGAGTATTCTTATACTGTTGAAACATGTTGTAATTGGGCAGTACAACACATTTCAGGAATGCTGATTTCTACAGAATGTCCAAATTAGCCATAAAATTCACCAAAAATGCCCCTTTCAACCCAATATTTCACATTTTGCCATTTTTTCCCAAAAAGTCGATTTTTAACAGCATTTTTTTGTACAAACTTAACCATGTATGCCCTTTATTTTTCTTTACAGGTACAGACCCCAGTACAGTCAAAACAAAGACACTGGATACAAGCCACAGAAATATTCAATATTTGGTGCAAAAATAGCACTTTTAATGATTTTATCCAATATTTAAGGGTTTCACATTCAAACAAATTGCTTATGTGGTATATACAGATGGGTGTATTTTCAAATTTATACATCTTACAGGACTAAAATCTACTGATAATTGATTGCTGTATTGTTCTTAACAATAATATTAACATTTAAGATCGTGTTTCATTATAATCTAAGAGAAAAAATGGGTTAAAAATGCAATTTACCAACAATTTCCATGATACTTGATTTTTTCCCAAAAATGTGATTTCTAAATTGCTGATATGCACCAGTTCTGTTTAACATTTGTTTACTTTTTTTCTTTATATGTAGTCACTCTAACCTGATAAACAACTTTGTATGTCAAAATGAATTGTTTGCCTTTCCTATATTGGCTGAAAATGGGGCTAAAAACCCAATTTTAAGTAATTTTCTCATTTTTATCCAAAAACATCAATTTTTAAATGGCCCAATGCACTGACCGTGTACAACATTTCTTTCATTTTTCCTATAATATGTAGTCGCCATAACATGCTTAACAACTTCATATACAGTATAAAATTGTTTAACCTTCTAAAATAGGGTGAAAATGAGGCTAAAAATCCAGTTTTCACTACTTTTCTTATTTTTACCCAAAAAGGTCAATTTTTAAAATGGCTCTATGCACTGATTGTGTACATCATTTCTTTTATTTTTTCCATAATATGTAGTCGCCATAACATGCTTAACAACTTCATATACAGAATAAAATTGTTTAACCTTCCAAAATAGGGTGAAAATGAGGCTAAAAATCCAGTTTTCACTACTTTTCTTATTTTTACCCAAAAAGGTCAATTTTTAAAATGGCTCTATGCACTGATTGTGTACATCATTTCTTTTATTTTTTCCATAATATGTAGTCGCCATAACATGCTTAACAACTTCATATACAGAATAAAATTGTTTGGCCTTCCAAAATAGGGTGAAAATGAGGCTAAAAAACTGGTTTTCACTACTTTTCTTATTTTTACCCAAAAAGGTCAATTCTGGTATGGCGCAGGGGATAAGCCCTGGGTATAATTATTTTCCATTTTCAGGATATATGTGGTCACTGTAACCTGGTTAACACATATATATATAAATGAAAAAACATGATGGTATGTACTACAATGTATGTACTTATTCACATGTTCCTACAAAATCAAAATATAAATTCCATAATAAGTAAGGTTAATAAAAGCATTTCTAGCATTACAGTTTTTACAGTATGTACTGTTTCAAGTTGGCAGTGGTGTCAATATGATCAGCGGCCACATTCATGCATTAGTGTTTGATGGTACATCGCTTTTGAGTGTGTGCATACATTCATCAGGAACAGTCTTCTGCAAGATACAGCATCTGCTAAAAAACATGTTGACGTCAGTGCCAACTTTAAATTGTACAGCGTCACTGGGCGGGAAAAACCTCATTTGTACTTTTTGCCCTTGAACATGGATAAAGCAACCTCTTCAATATAAACTCTACACCTACAATGCTTTATCCATGTTCAAGGGCCAAAAGTACATATGAGGTTTTTAACGCCCAGTGACGACAAACTGTAATGTTATCATACCAACATGGAAAACAAGTTAGAGACGGCTTCGAAACTCAACTGCAGGCTAACAATTATGGTTCACGGCTGTTTGAACCGGTTTTCACTGTGTGGCAGTGGCACAATATAAATGCTTCCACCGGCTTGAATTGCCACAAACCAGCCAGCGGTTGAATTTTGGAGCCGCCCCTTACAGTACATTTACAATATTGTTTATCCATAATTTTAAAAATGGATTTTAAAATGGTAGGCCTATCTATGCAGCCATTTGATTGTTTTGACCTATCATGCACCATGTAAAAAAACCAATGGCAAATACATGCATATATTTGCGATCATTGAGCATGTACATGCTGAAAATTATGCTAAGGCCAAATCATCTTCATCACTAGAGGAACTTTCAGCCTCACTTTCTCCATCTGATTGATGAGGAATCATGTCCAAATGCGAATTGTGTTCGACAACCTCACGGAGAATAGCAAGTAGCTGGGGTTTGGACTTCTTGTAATACCCCTTAAGAAGATCAACTTGTTGAACAGTTGCATTGGCTCCAACACTCTGCCACAGCTGACATTGCTTCTTTAAATCACTTACACTTAGAGTCGCGTCAAGTTTCCCAGCATCTTGGACTAGTTCTCCATTTGCAAGGGCTTGTTGTGTCGCCTTTCTTTTGTCTTCTGCTTTTTTCTTCCTTTCCTGTGCTTTACGTCTTTTTGCTTGACGAGCTGGTTCTCCTTCTTCATACAGTCGCTTTAGCTGTTGGTTCTTTGTTCCTTTCTTCAAAGCCATTTCCCTTCCTCCCTTCATGGCACTAAGACAAAGTTCTTCCTGTGCATCTTTGTCTTGATTGTCCAAGAAGTCCACGATGTGATCATGTTTCGCAGACACATTACCACCCACAGAAAGTGGATTTGAGCGACGACACCTGTTCATTTGGTTGTCCACTGAAGCGAATCTACCTTCTACTGCATTATTTGTAGAGTCTCCAACAATAGATGCAGCTTTGGCTAACCGTGGATTGAAGTCATCCCAGTAATATTCACCTCCCGGCAAATGTTCCTCGGCATGCTTTCTCAGCTTCTCGGCACCAGCTGCACACATGACCTTCAGGAGGGACAACACCTGCTCATCTGTTTCCAAATCTTCTTCACGGATCTTTTCCATGTATACATCAAATTTACATGGATGATGTCGGTCTTCGATGCATGGATCTGTTCCTTTCAGAAGTGGAACCGCATCAACAGCAAACATTTCCATCTTCTCCACTGCAAAGTGGTAGTCATCATTCAGTGCAAGAGGAGTTGCTGCTTTCAAAGCCTTCACGAAAAGTGGGTTCAGGATGTCATGAAATATGATTGCCAATGCACGGACCTCTGTCAAGATCTTGTTGTCCAAAAAACCATTATATACATTACTTTCCAGACGATTCAGTCGCTTGACTTCTTTCAGGTCCTGGAGAAATAACATGACAAGGTCCTTGCAACAGTATGTTGCTATCGCGTTCTCACAGTATACCAAATATCTACCACCAACTATCGGCTTAAACATGGTGGACCCCGATTCTTGCAGGCGGTCTTCCGACAGACAGAAGGATCTGAACCGCACCCCTTGCGCATACTCCTTGTTACTTTCTGTGCAGATTAGTTTATCCGTCTGATATATGTGCCGGGTTCCAGTGGTCTCGTTATCAAATTGCAGATGTTTTTCTGCAGCTTGCGTCATAGCCACAGCAGTATTGTTGATTTTGTGGAGGCTGCACGTAAAGTTATACACCTTGGCTCGCCGCTGTGCTTCTTCAACTGAAAGCCCCTCCTCGCGTAACAAGTTGGCCTTTTCTTCAATGAGGATTCGTGTCAGCTTTGTCTCAGTTGCCGCCCGGTCGGACATGTGGCCTACGATATTCGAAATGGAGTAAATCCTCTTGGCCTCATCATATGTCGCTATATTGTGTTTAATGGCAATGTCGCACAGTTGATCTAAACACTTTCTGAATGTACCCAATGTACATTCTGATGTACCTGAAGAGACAGGCTCCAAACAGAGTGTGAATGTACTATCCTCATTGTCATTTGGTCGGAGTTTTACAACAATTGACAGCCACTCGAGTTGTCCTTTGGTCGTCTTATCTGTCTGGAAAACTGCTGATCTATCCGCTCTTTGTTTCCACTCCCACGCTAATCTCAATTTGACGAGATACCCTGCCTCAACTTTCATACGTTGAGCTGTAGACCGGCTTGGAAGTGCTGTACCCTTTACATCTTGACCACTCAATGTTTCTAATACCCGCCTTACAACACTTTCAATTATGTTACAAGACACACCTTTTGTGAGCAGGTCATAGTACACTAGTCTTATTTCAGCATTGTACCTTTTACCTTGTTTTGTTTCAAGTGCCTGTAATTGTTTCAACCTACAGTTTAAGTCCTCATTTTCTTTCTTCAACTTTGCTACAATTTCCGCGTGCAATTTGTCTGCTATGTTGGCATCAGTTTCAAAGTTTTGCAAAAGTCCTTGCACCTTTACATCCTTGCGTAGTACCTTCTTTTGCAGATTGTGTTTCTCACGGGCAACTTTTTTACCATATTTCACAAATTTGTTGGCTTCCTTTTCTTTCTCCTCTGCAACATCCATAAACTCAATGCACTGAGCCCTCAAAGCAACATTTTCCTTTTCAAGTTTTGTGCTTCTACTGACAGCAGCTTTTAACTCACCACTTGTCCTTTTAATTTCTTTTGTCAGTTCCTTTCTAACTTCAGCAACTGCATCTACCTTTTCTTTCTCAACCTGTTTGACAGCATCTCGGCACCTTACTCCAACAAGATTTTGCAGAGTTGTATTTTCTTTAAATAACCTATCATTCTTTCGGTTAGCCTTGAGTAATTTCTGTTGAAGGACATATGCATCTGGTGATGGTCGATGCTTGCCACATCTAAGAGTTGGTGCAACAGGGTCTTTATCTGTAACAGGCAAAAGGTTTAAGAAGAACAAAAGTGATATTAAAAATAACTGTTACTCATGTCTTGATTAACATCATTGTCACACTCTGATGTACACAATTTAAGGAAAACAATGTCATAAGAGTGTAATGTCATAATTGACATTTTAATTATGGTTTAATTAGATGTGCACTGTGGATAAAAATGATACAAAATATAAAACTTGAAACTTTTCACAGATTTATATACGCTCTGACAGGGGACAGAATTTGTACATTTCTATGAAAAATATTGTAATAAGAGTAGTAAAATAAACAATATCTACCTGGTGGAGTAGGGGCGGAGCCAAGGGATGTAACTGGTGACTGTGACAGGTCAAGCCCGGGACAAGTCTGGTCTGGTGTTGAACAATGTGGCAGTGTGGCTGGACAGCGTTGATCTGGTGTAGAAAAAATGTTGCGTGGACGTGCAACTGGAGAAGCTTGGAAACCTATAAGGAAAAGTAAACAATATCAAGTTTTATTATTTTCCATAATTTAAAATGTACATACATGTAGAAGCAAAACAATAACAAGATGCAGAGGAAAGACTCAAAATTACAAATCATAAACTGATTAATAAGAGTTTCAGGCTTCACTTGTAAGGCGCTAGAGTGTGTCACTCGCCTTCAAATCACTTGGAGTGTGAAGTTTGTGCTACAATTTTTTTTTACAATGTATTTTACAATGTAATGCCCTTTTAATGAAGTACAATCATATCTACCTGGTGGACCGGGTACAGAGCTTGGGGATGACACATCAATCGACATCTGTGACTGATCAACACTCGACGCACTTGGATAGGTCTGGTCCGGGGCAAGTTGTGGTGTGACTGGGCAGCTTTGGGGTGCACATGGTGAAGGTTGGGGAACTGTAATTGAACAATACAAAACATGAGTTAAACTTTAAGACGAAAAACAAATAAATTCCTTAAAATTGCAGAACTTTTCTTTTAACACATGTCTGTTGTGCTGCAAATCACTCCCTTGAAGTCAAGGTGAGCCTACCTTAATGTTACGCCAATCAAACAATTTAATTTTTGAGGCCTTATCAAATTAATGGTATAGAAAACGGTAAATTTTCATTATACTTGAATACCTGCATACAAAAACAAGCGGCAGAAAGTATTAAAATGTTTTGCCTATAGTTTTAGCGATATTTACCTTGATTTTGTTGTAGTGCGGTTGAATCAAGATGAGACGTCAAGTCTTCAGGAGTCTTAAATGACGGTTCATCCGGACCTTCACAGAGCTCAGGTAGGAGCGGTGCAAATGTTGGAGGTGCGTGTGATAGTTCATCTGACGAGCTAGGTGCAACTTTACATGGCTGTGGCGGTTCATCTCTAGACAGAGGTGTCTGAAACACTGAAGAGGAAATTCAATGTTAAAATTGAATGTATTGTTAAAATTGTCTTTGAAATCACTGTGTGTATTAAGCATGCACTACATGAGACTAAAAATATGCTCTAGATTTTCCATTTTTTAAATTAAAAACATGGATAACCTACTGTGTTTTACACATATAATATGGTTAAAAAAACGGTATGTCTCAAAGCCCATGGCAGTTTCAAAAACAAATGTGGTATGCACTGCAGTGTTTTTTGTTTTGATTTAAGGATATTTTTTTAAACTTAATAAACTTAATTTTAAATTAATTTTACGAGTATCGAATCAAGTAAATTTTCTTCAAAATATTTCTCGGAATTGATTTGATGGCAAAATAAAAAATATATTTGCTGTTTCAGCTGAAATGGATGTGCTAAGAAAAATTAACGTGCAAGGAGCCTTTGAGACATAACTTGTGTTTGGCCTAACATTTTAGAACACAGAAAGCCTACCTCTTCCATTTCCAATTTGTCCTGCCCAAACAAAACTGGAGTTGAGGAAATTTTCAAGTGCCTTGGCTTGGTTTTTGCCATTTCGTTTAGCCCGTGCATTGTAATTCTTTACCAATCGACGATACTGAGTCATTACAATAGAGATCTTCGACTGTAGCTGTCGTATGGTCCTCCCACTTGAGTTTGGCAATTGAAACAGTTGGAGCCACCGTAGCAATAACTCTGCACTGTTGGAATCATTGTGAGCTGACGTGTAGGTTTCTGATGACAAGTTCAATTCAATGAAGTCACGATGAAGGAGAGGCACTGTTGTACATGTTGCAGCATTGTCAAGAGGAAATTTGCTGTTGATTAAATTGATAATGAAAAAATTAAATTAGTTAAAAAAGCTACAAAAAATTAAAATGATAGCCGTCTTTTATACCATTAATAAAAAGAAAATGAGAAAAAGAAAGAAAAAAAATAACAGAGAACCTGAGTGAGTGTACCATCTAAAAATCAAAATCAGAAGTACATGTAGGCCTAAAGGAAAATAGGATGACATAAAATAAATATAAATTTTATTTAATCATTTTAATACAAGCATTTTACAGAAAGTAAAAAAAAAGAACAGATTTGAAAATGTTTGAAAAAAAGTACATGATTATAGACAGGAACCTTTAATAGGCCTACATTACAATAACCGCAGAAATTAGATTAAATTAAAGTCAAGATTTTTTTTTTAAATCCGACTTGGATAAGAAAAAATTATTGACTTGCTTTAAAAAATTTAATCTTTGTTATTATCGTATAAATGTAGGCGTATTTAGGCAAAAAAAAAAGGTTCGTCTCAAAGCTCACAAGTTTTTTGAAAACAAATGCGAAATGTGATTTTTTTTTTTTATATCATTATTATTATTTATTCCCAACTTGGTATTCGAGAAAAAAGTCTGATTTTCACCGATTTTTTCTGGTAAACACTAAAAAAAAAAAATTTTGAAATAAAAAAAATCTGCATTTCTTTTTTTTTCAAATCTCGCGATTTTAAATGCGCATGTAAGCTTTGAGGCAAACCTTTTTTTTTTGGCCTTATCACATCAACCTAATTAAAAAACATTTTCAAATCTTTTTTTTTTTTTTAACCAAATTTTTTTTTTCTTTTTCTCATTTTCTTCTTTTTTTTCTCCCTCTTTTTCTCATTTTCTTTTTATTAAAAAATATTACCAAACACATAAAATGCAGTTTAAAATTTAAAAGTATCTTATTATGTGTTTCCATAACTTTATTAAGACATAAAATGCACATTTAAATATTGGAATAATTATTCAGTAATAAATTGTTATGACCTGCACCCCCTGGCCCAAGCACTTCCATACCACCCTCTGACCCGAGCGTGTTATTGCACCATAATTTACTAAGCTAGGGAGTCATTAATGATGTCACTGTATTGCCGCACGTGTACCACACATCAAAACAAACCCCCCCGCACTGTGGAAATTAACCATTGTTTACGGCATCTATACACAGGGAAAATGAGGCTCTACTCAGCCGGTAAACCCCAGAATTTATGCTTTTTCTATGAATTATGTTTCATTTAAACGCTAAATATTATCATAATAAGTATCAGTATCAACTAAACTCAATATTTTTAATGGTAAATTTCACATTTAGTGTGTCAAAATTGGAAGAAATGAGGTTGATCAGCTTACCTTGCCGTCTCGGCAACCCACGCAACCATAGGCGACATGATGGATTCTTCGATTTCTCATGGAAAAATTTCTCTCCCAGCCTGACTTCAAATGGCAGGCGCACAAACATTACTACTGCTATCGTAGCGAAAATCCACAAGACATATCTAGAATATGTCAGCATTTGCATGGTATAACCTTCATATCGAAGGCACAATTGAAAACTGGAAAAATATTGAGATTTATTTCGCAATTTTTGAAAAAAAATTTCCGGCGGACTTCTCAAGCTGTAGCGTCGGTTCGGAGTGACCTATGACCTTCCAGGTTTTTGTGAATGAATTGGCGTCCCTTTAACTTTTAGTACGCCGAATATGATTGGCCTAAGTAAAATAATTTTTTTGCGCCAACCAATAGAAAACATGGTTAAATTTAGGATTTTGACAAGGCATTAATTGGCCGATACTGCGTGTGAGGAGCCACGGGGAATTACGGGGAGATAATTGACCGCTCTAGTGCTCACACTGATGCTGTCAGAATTATTAGCAATGTTTATAATAATAATTAAAATACTTCCCGGCCGTCAATGAAGCTAAAATTTGGCAAGTATGCAGAAATAATATTTATTTGCACAGAAAAAAAAAATTACAGCAGTGCGATTTTTCGTTACAATTTTACGGCGATTCAAAACATGCAAGTTTTTCAGTGAAATATGCAG
>NW_027305902.1:0-20874 GCF_039555335.1 Amphiura filiformis | reverse complement strand
CTCATACCACTTGATTTCTTCATTTAGACTATGCAGTGCGTTGAAAAAACCTCCATTTCAGCACGTTAAATTTTACGGTAATAAAGCCCTAATATAGTGTACGTTTTCCATATGTGTCCTAACACATTTTGACCATGGTTGTAGTTTGCATTATATGACGTCCTATCCAACGCACTGAAAGGTCTATTGTTCTATTGTGTCCGATTTCAGCGCTGACATATTGGAAAATGTTGCCAATCAATATTCATGAGAGTGTACATTCAACGTCCAATTTTCATAATTGGGTGACTTGTGCTTGGTAGGTGTGTAGTACATCTGACTGGGAGTTTTAATTACGTAACGCATAATAGCATTGACATCATCGAATGGCTGCCTGTAGTGATAGTGCTGTTACTGTTAGGCCTATGTGGGGGGGGTGTTTAGTTTCTATAATAATTATTATTAGGCCTACATTTATTTATCATCCCTTTCTTTTTCTTTCTCTGTACTTATTCTTTCCTGGATAAAGTATCATCCCCTCTCCTTTTCTCCCTTCCCTTCTCCATCCTGTTACTTTTTGTCCCCTCTCATTCCTATCATTTTCCTTAACTTTCTATTATTTTATTTATTTTTTATTAGTTTTCTCTTCATTTCTTCCTCTTTCTCTTCCTCCAGTCCCCCTGTCATTCTCCATATCCCCTTCCTCCACCTCTTCCTCCCTCATCCCCTCCCAAGACCTCTCACAGAAGAGCTGCCCCACCCCCTCGGTACGCCACTGTTTATGCCAATCCCCTTCTTAAAATAAAATACAATGTCAATTTGTGAAATAACTTTTATATAGGCCTATACCGGTAATTATTATATGTTACATGTATACGTAGCTATTATCATTATACAGTACTATAGACATGCGGACATCGCAGCCTTAATTTCATTCTGATGTGTAATTGATCAGCAAGCGCATTCAATTTATTTATTTGAAGCACCTAAAGTCATTGGGTGAAAACGAACTGTACATCGACGGCTAATGTGTGCCTTTTTTGCTTACGGCTACTCAATCCCACCCTTGGGTTGTATGGTAACAAAAGGTACTTTTCGTTCCAGTAGCCGCTTTCACGCGACTTTCGTTTGATCGCTTATTGACATTAGCCTGCTAGGTAAAGCGTTAATACACTGTCATGTCAGCTTACCGATTTACCGGCGGAATTAGCCCTTTATTTGTCCCGAACAAAAGGTAACTCTCGATGAATAGATTAACGGAAATCAAATCGGCACAATTGAAGAATGCATTACATAATCTATTGCTTCTCCATCTTTAATAGTTCCATGGTTTCTTTGGTGTCAAGCCTATACCTTTCCCTAACACCCAATCCTCCCCCTTCTCCACCAATCAATGTTGGGTGCCACTAGTGCGCCTAACCAAAAAGTAGGATTCAACATTGACATCAATCAAACACGTTTTTCAAAGTGTATGATTTGTATAAACTTTGCAAATCATTTAAGTTTTATTTTTAATAACATATTCGTCTTCTGTATTCCATAGTGGCGTATAGTGGGGCGCCGCGAATAAACAACTTTTCGAGAAAATCGGGCTTGAAGAAATGCCAATTTAAAATCGAGTTGTGTAAATCAGACATTCATTATATTTTTGTAAATGAAGTGAAATTTCTGTAGTAAACTAAATAGATTTTATTGTTATATATTTTGAAATAAATAAATACATACTATTGCTGGCAAACTGAAAACAAAAAGCACAAAACTATACGTCACTATGGAAAACAAACAAAACGCAATACCCTAACCTAACGTTAACCTTACACCGCCTCGGTCTCCGTGTAATCCATATGGCGTTACTTTTCGTCGTTTGTATTCCATAGTGGCGTATAGGTCCGATACGTGTACGCCACTATGACATACAATGTTTTTCATTTTTGCCGATATTTCATAATTATAAAATGTGTATAAAAAGTGGCGTATGGTCGATACGCCACTATGGAAAACACAATATTTCACTTTGTAACTATACGCCACATTTAATTAATTAATTACTTATTAATTGGCCAGTTTTGACTAATGAGACTTAGACAAATGAAAGAGAACATTATTAAAAACATATGTGCCAATTTTCAAAAAAAATACCAAAAATCACTATACGCCACTATGGAATACAGCCGACGTATTGATTTAAATAATAAAAATCGATTTTTTTTTGGTCTGCTTCGATCAAAAATACGCCGTGTGCCCTTAATGATGCTTAATCGTAATTTGTAACACATCGATATACCATGGGAGGAAGAACCATGCATCGCACACTAGCACAATTAAACATGAAATTACAATGGAAACATGACAAAGGCATGTCATAAACTAGAGAAAAAACTGCGGACAACCTGCATACCTGCCTGTGTGAGGCCTTTAACCCCAGACCTTTCGCTTGCTCTGTGAACGGATAGAGCACAAGTCAATTGCTCCAAATTAAGTGTCAGCTGCCTGTGTATTCGCATGGTCACCGTATTGACTCAACGACGCAAGGGAAATCCGTGTAGGGTCACTCCATATGAAATCAAGGAGGCGCCCCACCTGAGCCCTCAGATTTGCTTTATATTTTAGTCATATGTTGTACAAATTTGAGGTCTGTAGCTCTTACGGATTTTCTGTGGCAGCCATTTAAAGTTAGAGTAGAGGGGTCTAAATTTGGACCCAAAAGTTGCCCTTTAAATAAATTTCATCTTTGGGAGTCTGTGCCTTCTTTATAAAAGAGAGAGAGAGGTCTGAAACTTTGTATACACACTAACTGCGCCCAATTTGTCAAAAAATAAAAAATAAAACAATTCTGTAATTGCGCGTTGTGTCACGGGGTCATTAAGGGCTGGGGTATGAACGTTTGGACAGTATTTATTTTGGGACATTAGAGCACATCAGACATATCGAATTGCATTCTGAATATGAAGAATGTCATTCTGATAACAAATAATTATGATTTTTTGAAATTCGCAATTTAATACACATTTTATGGCAAATCATTAAAAATTGATATTTTTGATATTTAACAGTACTTGAAGTAAACTTTATAAATCTGATGATTTATACTTAAAGTGTATGTAGGTGGGATGAAAAGCCGACGATCAATTGAAAATTTTGACCTTTCGTATTGAAGATATGGATTTTTCCCCAAAACACCAACAAAAATTAGGTCTTTTTGGGATAAAAATCCATATCTTCAATATGAAAGGTCAAAAAATTGACAAATATTTTTCCTTGGCTACATACACTTTAAAATATATCATTAGATTTATATAATTTACTTCGAGGACTGTTATATATCAAAATTTGAAAAAATATCAAATTTTTATAATTTGTCATAAAATTTGTATTATATTGTGATTTTAAAAATGAAAATTATTTGATATCAGAAAGACATGCTTCGTATTCAGAATGCAATTCGATAGGTCTGAGTGCTCTCATGTCCCACAAAAATACTGTCGAAACGCAATAAACGCTCATTTTGGATCCCTTAAATATGCAAGGAAAAATGTAATGTTTTGTAAACTGGCAAGTTTAGCCCCCCTAAATTCACATTTTTTGCCAGATTAAATATTTTTTGTTATCACTGATGATATATATAGGATAAATACAATGCATATCCAAAAAATTGAGGTCACAACTCATTTACATTTCGAACAGCGCCCTCACGAAGATGACATTTATTGCAAATTCAACATTTTCAGGGGGGCCCAAAGTCGATGTGGTCAACCTTCAAAATTTATAAAACATCACTTTTATAAGACTACTAGTCTTAAATTACAACTTTGCTAAGTCCCAGTAATTGTATAGGTTGACTTCATATAAAATGACAAGCCCAAAGTTGACAATTTTCTTATGATTGCATGAAGTGCAAAATATGTGCCGAATTCGGAAGGCTTGAAAGTCAAATTGGCCACAATATTAAAAATAAATGATAAGATGAGTAGTTATTGGCCCTATTTACTTTTATTTCCATTTCATTTTCAATATATACAGATTTTCTATGGTAGCCATTTAAAGTTGGAGTAGGGGGATCTAAATTTGGACCCAAAAGTTGCCCTTTGAATAAATTTCATCTTTGGGAGCCTGTACCTTCCTAATAAAAGAGAGAGATCTGAAACCTTGTATACACACTAATGGCATGCCCAATTTGTCAACAAGTAAAATAAATAAATGTCTGTAATTGCGCGTTGTGTCACGGGGTCATTAAAAAATGCAAAAAAATGTAATGTTTTGTATACTGGCAAGTTTAGCCCCCCTAAATTCACATTTTTCGTCAGATTAATTGTTTTTTGTTCTCATTGATGCGATATATAGGACAAATACAATGCATATCCAAAACGACAAGCCCAAAGTTGACCATTTTCTTATGATTGCATGTACTGCAAATGTGCCGAATTCGGAAGGTTTAAAAGTCAAAATGGCCACAAATTGAAAATAAATGACTAGATGCGTAGTTATTGGCCCTATTTACTTTTATTTCCATTTTATTTTCAACATTTGGGCCAATTTGACTTTTAAGCCTTCCAAATTCAGCACATTTGCAGTACATGCAATCATAAGAAAATGGTCAACTTTGGGCTTATTGGTTAATATGAAGTCAACCTATACAATTACTGGGACTTAGCAAAGTTGTAATTTAAGACTAGTAGTTATATAAAAGTGATGTTTTATAAATTTTGAAGGTGGACCACATCGACTTTGGGGCCCCTGAAAATGTTGAATTTGCAATAAATTTCATCTTCGTGAGGGCGCTGTTCGAAATGTAAATGAGTTGTGACCTCAACAAATCAAGTTTGCGACTAAAATACCACAGAACATACACTGTTAGAAATGTTCCGTTAATTTTACGGGATAATACCTGGCAGTTCTATTGCCAACCTTTTCCCGTAAAAACGATTATTTAACAAGTATTTTACCGTAAAATTAGCATATTTACTATAATTATATTGCAGTAAAATATACGGTATGCGGTATAACGTATGGCAGAAAGCCTGTAATTTTTACGGTAAAATACCGGGTAGTTCTATTGCCAACGTTTTCCCGTTAAAATTACAGTAAACTTGTGACATCATATTCGGAATAACTACCATAGCAATAGATAAATACAATATTTGAATAGATCGCCCTGCACTATAAGCAGATTGCATTAATCACCAGTGTATGTCAGCAAACATAGATTGAATACAATGCCGCTCTTTTCAAATATACTAATCTTACAGGTGCGAGTGATGAACGTTGTAGTGCAGGGCAATATAGTCAAAATTGTATTGATCCATTGCTATGGTAGTAAATCCGCTTAGCTACGACACTTTGACAGCAAATACTCGCAAGCAGAGGTAAGGCACAACTGTATTTATAAGTGTAGTGTACATTACGATGTGGAACACGTTTTCTTTCTCGGGGTGACTATGGTGTGACCTTTTCAAGTGACAGCTGGTCAACAAACAGCTGCCCTAAGTATTTTTGGATTTGGCAATCACAAAAATCTAATCAATCCAATCAAATTGTTCACAAATAAGAGTCAAAAGTCATGCAGGCGTTATAAGAGGTAATTTTCGTAAAAATTCTGATCCTATTCTAACTTACTGCTCCTACTCTATGACCACCAAATTTGATCAGAAGAACCGCAGGTTGCGGTCAAATAATATAGGGGTTATTAGAGGTCTCATTGCATGGCAATTTTCAAAATGCTCAGAGAGGGTAGACTAGGGGAAGAATTTTTTTGGCCAGCCGAAAGGGGGCAAGCAATTTTTGGCAAGGCGAAATGGGGGAAGGTGTTTTTTGGCACACATTTATGGGTCGCCTTTTAAATAAAACGCTCTAAAAGGGTAAACAGTACAGAATGGCCTTCTATGCCTTCCTGGCTCTATCAAGTCACCTTCCTTCTCACTGCGCCAATCACTGAGCTGCAAATTTATAGTATGGTTACTATGCACCATTATACGACTAAATTTATCTTGCAAATTTCACTTGTAAGTGTCCCCACACTATATCGTACAAAACTGTTCATCGTACACCTTCATCGTCGGACATACAATAATGACGAGCCAATGAAAATTTGTCCAGGGTGTAAAATCATCATCGTGCAACATTTTTTCCACGTCGTGCGTAGTTTTTCAAATTTCATCATCACACGACACATTTTTTTATCGTACAACACTAATATTGTATGATGATGAAACTCGCGTTAGACAAAAATTTTACCATCATACACCAATATCCGATATGGCTTTCCGTAGTATTCTGGGTGTGTCTGCGAAGATAATACGTAACCGCGGCTCTATCACGTGCATGTGGGATGAGCCGTGTTGAACCAATCAATGAGTTACAGATGTATCTGAGTTTAATATTTTAGTCACATGTAGAAAGGAATATAACAGTAAATATCTTTATCATCCCGCTGGCTTTGGCTGCGGAACACAGGCGACCACAAGATTTCTACATGCACGATTTTTATAGCAAATTTGGCAAATCACTACCGTATATATGTGACGTTTATTATGTTTCATTTGCTTCACACAATTCGAGTAAACACAGCATTTCTTACCAATTTGTTGGGAACATCGAGCAGAAGATTCTTGATTTGTTAAGATTGGTAATTACCAAAGAGACTGGCGTTCAGATTCAGCCTTTATCTGCGGACTCCTGTCTCTAATTATTGTGAACTACGTTAGCAGAATTTATTAAACATTTGGAATGAAGATTTTGTGAAAGAAGAAGTACCTCCTGCTCACTTAACGAGAAGCTTCATACAAAGGTAGGGAGATACTGACATTGGACTTAGTGCCGTTGAAATTTACCAAATGGTCTGTTTTGACATTTGCAATAATATTTAAGAACATAATTAGGAGCATGGATGCAAACAAATTAGTTTTATTTATCAATAATAAATTTAAATAAAACGTCATCATACAATAAGTTTTAAACATCGTCTAAGGAGTGTTCAGAAACACTTTAGTAGGGGACTGGGCAAAGGGAGGGGTCAAAAAGTTTTAGGTTTTCAAAGGGGAACAAAAAGTTTGACTCCTTATAGAAGGGGGGTAAAAAAAGTTTGACTCCTTATAGAAGGGGAAAACAAAAAAGTTTGACTCCTTATAGAAGGGGATCAAAAAAGTTTTAACAAATATTGATAAAAAATTCGCGCGCTTCGCCTGCATTTAAACATAATTGAGAATTATGAAAGTCCATTTTAATACCAAAATCGGTCTTTGATTTTAACCAAATTGGTAGCATTCATGCAAAATTTTCGTGTTCCGCACATTACAATTTATTACAGCAAGACAGCAGCATTCCATATACCCTTACCCTTGGGTACCCTATTGTAGTAAGAGATCAGGGAAAAAGTGATAGGCCAAATATACAGCCTAAAACATAGACCCTCCTTTCTAGGGTCTATGCTAGAAAGATATGGATACCTTGCTGGTTTGTTGTGATCATATTGCTATTTTGACACCGTTGTTATTTTGTATTTTGAACTCGCGTTCACGTTACGATGCTGGGTTCAATTAGGCGTTAGTCCGACACGCCACTAGTCCGACACGCCGCTAGTCCGACACGCCGCTAGTCCGAATCTGAAATGCACTGCACCAGTCCGACACGCCGCTATTCCGAATACACTCTGCTAATCAGACATGCTGCTTGTCCGAAAAATAAAACTACTGCACTAATCCGAAACTGAAAAACACTCAGTGCGCTTGTCCGAATCGGGAAAACACTCCTTCAGTTCGACACTGCGCTCGACCGAATCTAAAAACACTGTGCTAGTCGGAATCTGAATTTGGGAAACACTGTGTTTTTCAGATTCGGACTAGCCCTGTGGTTTTCCGTTTCAGACTAGCGCTATGGTTTTCAGTTTCGGACCAGCGCAGTGTCGGACTGAAGAAGTCTTTTCCAGATTCTGACTAGCGGCGGCGTGTTGGAAAGAGCGGTGCACGCCACGATGCTTACATAGCTGCATTGTGTAGGCCTACTGCCAAGAACTTATTGTCTCAGTGATCATAGGCCTATCCTAATATGCATTTTAGGATAAGATAATTTCTAGTATGAAAGTTTCAGGTTCGGGGGGTCAAAAAAAGTTTCGACTTCGAAAATTTCCAGTACCCAGTCCCACCCCCACCAAAGTATTTATGAACACTCATTAACCAAGTGTTTTTTTTAATATAGCAATGGCTGTTTCAAGACCTTCGAATTGCATTCCAAAGTTACTTACCATCATCGTCGTCGTATACGTAATGACACAATCCGAAAGGGTAGTATCAGCTCAGTTATTGATAAAACCTCTGTGGGTTGCATCTGTCAATGATACCAATCCATGCTTTGTGAATAATGCCAGTGATGATTCGACGCTCTTCAGAGGAAGTATTGATCGCTCGTGCAGCCTTAACATAACCACACCTCACGATACTCACACCCAACTGCAAATACGTGGTGCGGTGAATAATCAGTCACATCTGTATATTGAACGCATTGGGCAGCTTGATAATTGCCCCAGTAAGTATGTATTATTCAATGATTTATCAAAGAATTGTAGTGTTATTATAATTCACAGAAATATCCTGATATTTCTGCAAGGCAATATTACACTGTCAATCACTGGCATACCAGCAGATGAAGGTTCATTGCAGCAATGTCCAGAATTTGAAATAAGTCAGAATTCTATCTGTAAAAATGTTACTGGGTACCAGAACAAAACGATGTGTGAGTTCTATAACGGTTATGAATGCAGGGTTAGGTTTCATACTGATTGTAGTACAATACTTGGGCGAAGAGAAGTAACGTATCGATGTAACCAAGACGATATGTTTCAGAACCAGAGAGGTTTGGTCATCTATCCAATAAATGTAGGCAATGTAGACTTGAGATCCAATAATTTAGTAGAAATAAATGACAGAAGTTTTCAAGATTTGATTAAGTTGAAATCCCTCTTCCTGGAGGACAACGTGTTAGTGTCTTTGCCTGACGGGGTATTTCAGTATTTAAATCAATTGGAACATTTAAGTCTGGGTTTTGCGGGCTGGAATGTTATTAGATCAGGAACAACTAGATCCAATCTGATAAGCAAATTGAATGTACAATCGTTCCATGGTCTGGGTAAACTTAAAAAACTCATGCTCTCTGGAAATAAATTGGGTACTTTACCCGATGGGATATTCAGGAATTGACAAGCCTGGAAAAATTGTACGTTGTCGCAATACAGATAACAAAATTGAAGGCTGGATTGTTTAGAGGTTTGAATGAGCTAACACACCTATTCCTTTCTGGTAATCTTATCATTACTTTACCAGAAGGGGTATATCAGTATGTGCCAAATTTAAAAGAGTTATACCTTATTAATAATCATATTATCAAACTGAATGCAGGTTCATTTCGAGGATTGGGTAGTCTTGCATACCTTACTTGCTCCGAAAATAGCTTGAGTACTTTACAGGAAGGCGTATTTAAGGAATTGTCACTTTTGAAAACGTTGGACCTTAGCTTCAATCTGATAACCAAATTGGTAGATGGATCATTTCAAGGGTTGGGTAACCTAACAGAGCTGTTGCTTAATGATAATTGGTTGAGTGTGTTACCAGCCGAGATATATCGGGACTTGACAAATTTGGAAGAAATATGGCTAGCTGGCAATTTTTTCGCACAATTGGATCTGACCCAAAACCTCGTAAAGCTCAAAACGTTGAAACTTTTTGATAATATGTTTAGTACTCTACCGGAGGGAATGTTTCAAAATTCATACAATTTAACTTATTTGGATGTTAATTCAAATCAAATACGCATTTTACCAGAAAGGGTATTTCAGAATTTAACCAATTTACTACATTTGAATCTTAGGCAAAATCAGATACGCGTCTTACCAGAGAAGATATTTCAGAATTTACCAAATTTGACATATCTGGACCTCGATTCTAATCAGATAACCAGTTTGAATGCAGGATTATTTCTAGGTATAAGTGCTCTTGAGACCTTATCCCTATTGGACAACAAGCTGCGTGCTTTACAGGAGGTGATAGTTCAGAATATGACACATTTGAGAACCTTAGTACTGGGTTCCAGTCAACCACTGGGTTCCAGTCAGATAACTACTATCCATGAGAGTTACTTTCAGGATTTGAAATTACTAGATTTTCTACTGATATGCGGCACCAAGTTGAGTACTTTACCAGACGCGATATTTCAGAATATGACTAATTTGGAAATCTTAATCCTTCAATATAATCAGATAAGAAATGTGAATGCAAAATGGTTTCAGGATTTGATAAATTTGTATTGGCTGGACCTTAGTGATAATCGGATTGTGCAATTGGATCTGAGAATATTTATAGGCTTAAAAGGGCTGAAGAATTTGATGCTATTTAACACTATGATGAAAAAGTTGCATGTACCAGAAAGTGTGTATCCGAACTGGGGTAATTTTTGGGGTTTCTTTTTTTTTATCAACCGGCTCCCTGGTGAAAATGACACACTGTTTTGGAACATATTTGATAAACTATCTGCACATTTACTTGTATTTGGAACTAATGATGTAAACTTGCTACCAAAAGTCTTGAAAAAGACCAACGGACTGCAGACAAGCCTTAGACTTAATCATATGAGAGAGTTGGTCAGGATAAAACCTGGCATGTTTCTTAATCACAGTGATTTACATTCACTAGATATTTCAAAGAACAGATTAATTGAATTAGATAACGGTGTCTTTAAAGGTTTGTACACTTTAGTTTCGCTATATGCAACGCAAAACCAATTGAAGAGATTGGATAAAAATGTGTTTAAAGGTTTAGAGTCTTTACAACTTTTGCAGCTCCAAAATAATCATTTAACACAGCTAGACATTGACATTTTCGAACCATTCGCCAAACTTCCTGTACTTAATGTAGTTGATTTGTCTTATAACAGAATAATAGAAATATCAAGTAATGTTTCTTTAATCGATGCTTTCATTTTACGGTTGAACAATAATCCATTGACATTAGTAACTCACGATAGTTTTTCTACCATGGCAAGGCATTCAAATATATTCGCAAGCCAACATGAGATTTGTGAATGTTATGTTTCCATTAATGTCACCTGTAATGCAAAGAGTAAGAGATCACCATATCTTACATGTGACAGATTGCTTTCTGACCGTGCCTTAGTAGTTATGATTTGGTTTATTGGTATGAATGCTCTTGCTGGAAATTTCTTTGTTTTCGTTTGGAGAAACAAAGAAACCGCAAAAAATAAAGTAAATTCTATGTTGCTAAGTAATCTTGCCGCATCTGATTTTCTTATGGGTATCTATATGTTGACGATTGCATCTGCTGACATCTACTTTGGAGATCAGTTTCCAATGCATTCTGAAACCTGGAGATTAGGTATTACTTGCAGGATAACCGGCGCTTTGTCAATAATCTCCAGCGAAGCTTCTGTGTTCTTTGTCACACTTATTAGCATAGATCGGTTTATTTGCATCAGATTTCCGTATTCAACCAGAAATATCACACGTAACTTGTGTATAACATTAGTGATTGTGGCATGGATCGGTTCCTTTTTATTAGGCATTATTCCCTCTGTCTTAGCTGGAAGGGATTTCAAATTTTATGATAACTCGCATGTGTGTATTGGCCTTCCACTCGCATTGACTAAAACATATACGCCTGTTAAGTCTAAGAGAGTGATATCTCATTATTGGAATCATGATCCTGAATATCGAAATCTGTTCAAATATTCATATACTGAATTTGATTCCCTTGTTAATGGTTTGTTCTTTTCAACAGCAGTGTTTTTGGGTTTGAACTGCGTGTGTTATTTGATTATACTTGGTTGTTATATCGAGATATGGAGAGCTGTTGGGAAATCTGCAGAAAGTTCAGGTCGTTCTCGTAGTATGGAAGAACAGATTCGACTTACCATGAAAGTAACAGTCATAGTTGCCACAGATTTTTTCTGTTGGTTTCCAATAATTATTCTTGGAATCCTGATACAGACTAAGGTGATTACTCTGCCTCCTTCTGTATATGCTTGGTGTGTGACCTTTGTGTTGCCTATTAATTCGGCTATTAACCCATATCTGTACACAATTTCTGAGGTAATTTCCAAGCGTATAGAGAACAAAACCTGAAAGCTTTAAAACCCTGCAGGAATGAATATTTAAATAATAACCCCTGCTTGGAAATGTCGTGTAGGACATGTAAAACGAATAGATACACTATAATTATGAATACATATTATTAAATGTCAAATACTTATTGAAATGCATGCAGTAATAGAAATATTTATAAACAAGACACGTGTTCTTAAATGGGGCGTTTAGTTAGTGGTGCATTCTCGTAAGTCCGCCGATTTTTAACATGTAAGTTTCTCAGCCGTCAACCCAGAACATTGAACGTTGACGACTGAGGGCGTCAGTCCTAAGTTCCAGGTGGTGAATTAAGAATAGTTTGCACTATCTAGGATGTCTCTTTATCTAGGTAACACCGCAAACTAGGTCGCCGTCAATACAGTAGGCATAGGCCCAACATAAGATTCGATGGTGTTTATCGCCTTCATTCTGGTAACAACGGAACGAGATATTTTAGATGGTGCACATCAATTCTGAACTGTTTTCACAAGACGAACAAATTAAGAAAATGTTTATGAATATATGAGTAATTTTAGGTTTTAAGCACTGTAGAACCACAAAATGTGGCATTTGCCCTTTTTATTTATAACTCGTAAATCATACATCTCGAGGACCCTTCATCGCAGATAGGTCAAACTATCTCTTTTCTCAATCGTTATAACCAGAGGCATAATTTGGCGTGTAATTTGTTGCAATTTCACCATCTTTATTGTCACAGACGACTTGACCTTTTGGGGTCATTTAGTAGACTTTCTTGCCAGTCGTATTTGATATCCAACAGCAGTTCGCCATTTGAAAGAGAACTTTGACGTACATGGTGCGAAACTTCTTGCCACCGGCTGGCTGTAATTGGTTTGTTTTGAGGTTTGCGTGTTCTTCTGATCGTGTGGTTCGGCGATATCTAAAAGCGGAGGGATAATGACACAAAGCACTAGCTTAACTACCTTGGCTGATTCACGGCAATGGCTCACCTTTATTCTCAATGTTTTTAATCAAATTAAATCCTATATTTTACAAGGGATTACCGCGGACTTAGGGTCTTTTTATCTTTTCAGTTTCCGTAAGTCTTTTGTTCAGATACGAAAACGCAAGGGATTCAGTAAGTTACTGTAATCTGATTTCATTCCCTCATTTCAAATATATAGTTTTGGTTTCTCTTTTGTTCAGAAACCAAAAATCAAGGGATTAAAAAGTAGAGCTGATCTGATCTGCAATCATAACACTATTATGCTGGGAGGACACAGTATAGGGTATATAACCAGAAGTATACAATAGCCTATTGTGCTAACATAATTATTATCATGATTGATATCGGAAATCTATCCGCGGACGACAGTTGATGCTCTCTGTCGAAGGTAGGTGGCATATTACACTCACGAGTTCTAGGCCTAGAAATCATATACATGCGAGTATACTGAAGGATGGGGTGGGGTGGGGGAATTTGTTTGTATGAAACATAAACGATGCATGGAGATGATTTGATTATGAATTAGTTTATTATCCCCGGGAAGCACAACCCATACCTCTTTAAGAGGGGGCTCCCTCCCTATATAACCACTTCTTTCCTAAATTATCCCTTTCCCCCTCCTCCTCCCCTACATTCGATATCTTCATCTCCAGCACTCCTCCCCTTCTCTTTCACTTCCAATGCTCTCTCTCATATGTTTCTCTCTCTCCCGGCCCATAGCCCCCTTGCCCTCCAACCCCCCCCCCCCACACACACACACACAATCTCTTCCCCTCTATCTTCTACTTTTGCAGTAAAATTGCTTCAGTAAAAGTCATTAGGTTATTAGAGGTCATCTAATCGCCTTCCATCGATTCTGGTACATGGGATTAGGACATGAATCGATTTTGTTTATAGCACCTATACAATTACAGTAGTGGACCCTTTTGTAATGTCGAATGCAAATATTTCGATGGTCTTTATATTTTTACAGTGAAATCAGCTTAGGCTATTTCGTAGTCTCAAGCCAATGCTTTCAAACTAAATCAATGCTTTCAAATGTAGACTGTTTTGATCGACTTCTCTGCTCGTGAATATTGCACTGCGAAATTTAAACATTTCTTTTGTATACTTAGATCAGGTAACTCGAAAATCCTGTAATTTTATTCGTCACACCACTTATAAGAAACTGAAACCAAAACCGAAACTACCTGTCACAAATGTTTAGTTTTAAACAAAAGGTAGAAACAAAGAGTTCGATATCTTGTGATTCAAGTGGTTAGGCAGGACAATAGGAAACCACGTGACCAAAACCAAAACCAAAACTAAAACTATATATTTGAAATGAGGCATTGTTAACGCTGAAGTACCAATCAGCTTATTTCAATAGAGGTGATTGCTTATGTCAATAAAACCGGAGAGAAAGATAATGTTACACCAGTGTTTTGATGGCCTAGCGCCCTCTTGGTAAATTGATCTACATTAATTTGACAAAATGCATGCCAATCCGAATGACAAAGTCCACTTTTTTCTGGAAAAACGTTGCAAATAAGCCCTAAAATCACAAAAGGTCCGCTTATGAGCCTGTCGAACCCCAAAGCACTTGTGCTGGCCACAGTGTCGCCCTTCCATCAATGTCTATCTCCTATTTTGCTTCCTCCTCCCCCAATGATCAGTCTCCCCACTCCCTCCCCAGTCCCTACTCTCTCCTCTCGAGTTCTTCTCTTTCTAGTCTTTCAGTCTCTCCTCTCCTCTCTTTCTTCCTCACCCTCCCACTCTCACTTGTTCAGTTTCAAGTATTTCCTCCAACCCTCCCTCCCTCCCTCCCTCTCCATCCGTTGTGAAATTTATCAGTATGATCCAGTACTGAAAATAAGCTCTGCAAAAATAACATTTAAAATAAACCCGAGCCTTACATATAGACCCAGCCAATTATCAGATTAGCTTACCATTGGTACGAATGAATAGAATACATTATCTTTGCTCCAGTGCAATTCTTTTGTATTGCATTTCAATATAAAACATGATTACCAAATCACCACTTGTACGCGCCTCATTGGGAGATATTTGACTATTTTAGACGCTCGTTTCATCGCCAATATGAAAGACTTTTGCTTATAACTTGGCAACATGGTTAGTATATATTTCAATGCAAGACTATTTTTAGGAGCCACTTACGTCTAGGCGTAAGTGCATATACACCAAACACAAGTCAATTGAAGCCGTAAAATTTCCCGTGAATTTAGGACCGTAAAATTTAGACTCTTCTTTTGTCTAGATTAGCACCCAACCGCACATCTCAAGATTTTATGTAAAAATCAATATAACTTACCAAAACGAAAACTGAAATTCACGAGCTTCAAATTTTCAGTAACTAACAAAAGGCTAAAATAAAAGATTGGTCACACCTGGGAGACTACCACTTCAGAATAACAATGACTTACAAAAACGGATACGGTTGCGGAAACAGAAACTGAAAAGATAAAACGACGGTTAGTATCGATCAGTCCAGTTGTTGCTATGCGCAAACCTTGTTTGTTAGACTCGTCTCTTGATGTCGTTTAAGTGATTGTAGATTACAGAAATGTACTTTCGTCTCCGGATGTTGTGTATTGGTGTGATAAGTGAATATTTAAAAAGATGAAATCAAGAAATATACTTTCGTCTCTTGATGTTGTGTAATAAATTTGCATATTATAGATCAATCAAGAAATGCATTTTTGTATCTTTAAATTAATTGGTGTGATAATAAGTGAATATTAAATATTAAGGGTATACGAGGTATTGTTGGTCGAAGCAGCAAAAAAAATCGATTTTCATTATCTGAATCAATATATTATTGAACAATAACACTTTGATGTTTTGTAACAGTTCATTCTATAAATCATATACCATGTAAACTTGCTTGATTTATTGTGGTTAATATGTTATGTACGTTTTACAAAAGTGTTGTTGTTTCAGCCCTCTTTACAACATAACTCAAGAACCACAGGACCTGCACAAGTATATCTGTGATATTTGAATTGTTCTACACGCTCGCTATGAATTGAGCAATGTAATGTTTGCTAAAGCTCACTACCATTCGCAAGATGCTGTGAACTACATTTTTCTGCTGCTTCGACCAACAATACATCGTATACCCTTAAATTATGAAAATAATTATAAAATATTATACTCACGATATGTATATATATTGGTTTTATCCAAGTCTCCTGGTATTAATGCGTGAATATAATAGATATAAGTAGATTAAATTAAGAAATGTAGTGCATTTATCTCTTAATGTTGTGTATTGGAATCATAATAAGTGAATGTTATCATTAAAGTAAGAAAATGTACTTTCGTCTCTTGATGATGTTTATTGGTGTGAGATTAAGTAAATATTGAAGATTAAATTAAGAAATGTACTTTCGACTCTTGATGTTGTTTAAGAGCTCGGTCACTCACCTTTGCACAGTAAATGTAGTGCATTTATCTCTTAATGTTGTGTATTGGAATCATAATAAGTGAATGTTATCATTAAATTAAGAAAGGTACTTTCGTATTTTGATGTTGTTCACTGGTGTTAGAATAAGTGAATATTGAAGATTAAATTAAGAAATGTACTTTTGTCTCTTGATGTTGTTTAAGGAGTCAGTCACTCACCTTTGCACAGTCGGACCTGAGAGCACACCAGACATACCAAATTGCATTCTGAATAAGAGGAATGTCCTTCTGTCTTAACCTTTTGCTTTGAATATATAGGTCTACATAAAGTTTCCCAAAGACCCAACAATTTTAGGTCATTTATAAAAACGTATGTTTACTTCGAGGACTGTTAAATGTCAAAAATGCCAATTTTAAATAATTTTAAAAATATTTGATACCAGAATGCAATTTGGCGCGTTTGATGTGCTCTCAGGTCCCACAAAAAAACTGTGCAAAGGTGGGTGACCACGCCCTAAAGTGAATATTCTAGATTAAATTAAGAAATGTCCTTTCGTCTCTTGTCGTTGTTTATTGGTGTGATAATAAGTGAAGATTGAAGATTAAATTACGACATATCTAGCGAGATCTTATTTCTCGACAATTCTAGTCAAATCGACTAGGAGTTTATAATAAGGGAATATCATAGACGAATTTCATCTATTGATATTGGGCAAAGGTGAGAAGTCTTGCCCCCCCCCCCCCTGCCCTGATATTTATGATTTTAGCCCATTTTTGACTATTTTTGCCCCCCCTAAAAGCTATCTTGCCTATCCCCTTTTCATATTTTTTTTGCCGGTATGCACACCCTCTGAAAAAAGTGCTGGCTATGCCACTGATTGGTGTGAATGATAAGTGATAAGTGACTAATGTGGAATAATTTTTTTTAAATTTCAGCTCAATTGGATAAATTTTGAAATATGACCTTGGGGGGGTCATTAATGTTTGTAACATGTTTAGAATGTCGAAAGAATTATTCATGTTTAGTTCAATTTTAAAATGTGACCTTTGGCAACCTTCTTTGGGGCCATTAATGTTTATAATATTTAAACATTTTAGAAAGGATCAATCCAGTTTAATTTGAGCTCGATTCGACCAATTTTGAAACTTGACCTGTGACCCCTAAACTTTGACGTTCAGGGTCATAAATATTTTAAACACGTTAATATCTTTAGAATGTCGTAAAGATCATTCCTGTTGAATTTGAACTCCAATGAATTAATTCTAAAAATTGACCTTTGACCCGATAAATTTAACCTTTGGGGTCATTAATGTTTGTAACATGTTTAGAATGTTGTAAGGATCATTCCTGTTGAATTAGAGCTCGATTGGACTAATTTTGAAATTCGACCTTTGACCCCTAAGCTCTGATCTTTGGGGTTATAAATATTTGCAACATGTCTAGAATGTTGTAAGGATCATTCCTTTTAAATTTGAGCTCGATTGGACCCATTTTGAAATCTGAACTTTGACCCTAATCTCTGACCCTTGGGTCATAAATATTTTAAACATGTTTTGAATGTCACAAGGATCATTCCTGTTGAATTTGAGCTCGATTGACTAATTTTGAAATTGACCTTTGACCCCTAAGCTCTGATCTTTGGGGTTATAAATATTTGCAACATGTCTAGAATGTTGTAAGGATTATTCCTTTTAAATTTGAGCTCGATTGGACCCATTTTGAAATCTGAACTTTGACCCTAAACTCTGACCTTTGGGGTCATAAATATTTTAAACATGTTTTGAATGTCATAAGGATCATTCCTGTTGAATTTGAGCTTTGACCCTAAGCTTTGACCTTGGGATTATATTTCAAAAATTAGAATGTCTTTGCAACATGTCTAGAATGTTGTAAGGATCATTCCTTTTAAATTTGAGCTCGATTGGACCCATTTTGAAATCTGAACTTTGACCCTAAACTCTGACCTCTGGGGTCATAAATATTTTAAACATGTTTTGAATGTCATAAGGATCATTCCTGTTGAATTTGAGCTTTGACCCCTAAGCTTTGACCTTTGGGATTATATTTCAAAAATTAGAATGTCTTTGCAACATGTCTAGAATGTTGTAAGGATCATTCCTTTAAATTTGAGCTCGATTGGACCCATTTTGAAATCTGAACTTTGACCCTAAACTCTGACCTTTGGGGTCATAAATATTTTAAACATGTTTTGAATGTCATAAGGATCATTCCTGTTGAATTTGACCTTTGACCCCTAAACTTTGACCTTCCGACATCCCTGTATTGAATGTCGTAATGATCATTCCTATTGAATTTGAGCTCAATTGGACCAATTTTAAAATTTGACCTTTGACCCCTAAACTTTGACCTTTGGGCTCATTAATGTTTGTTAACATGTTTTGAATGTCGTGACTAACCTGTTCTTATTTCTCACAAACTATGATTGCTTACCGACAGGAAGCATTCATCCAGAATTCTCTTGGACGTCTTCAGCCCCAATAACTAGCACGTGGCGTTGTTGGTTTCTTCTGAGCGGTTGACACCAGACGGTGCCAGACGGCTCAGAAGAGAGTTGTACACGTTGGGCAAGTAAAATCTTCCGACATCCCAGTATTGAATGTCGTAATGATCATTCCTATTGAATTTCAGCTCAATTGGACCCATTTTTGACATTTGACCTTTGCCTAATATTGACCCCTGAACTTTGACCTTTGGGGTCATAAATGTATTTAACACGCCTAGAATGTTGTGAGGATCATCCCTGTTGAGCCCGATTCATACTTTATTATTTGACGTCGAGTATTAGATACATCAAGTATTCGTTATTCAAGCTAGTGTGATCTTCTATCAAATGTTAGTTGACGCAAACGATTTTCGACTCTAATACTTTGATGACCACTTTACTCGACGTCAAATATAATCTATTTTTCATCAACAAATATTGCTCACATCGTCTAGATAGTTTGGACAGTTCATCAAACTCACCCTTTTATCTAATGCAAAATTGCACAATATGATACTCGAAATGTTATCCTTTTTCAACATCAAAATAATGTTTTATTTCCAGAGCGCCTTCAGCACAGCAAGCTCCTTTAGATTTTACGACAATGAGAGCGCTATTACCCCTTGCGTGTATTCCGGATTCTCGCCCGATAGTTTACGTAGACGCACCCTTATCATCCTCATCATCATTATTACTACCAGAGTTGGCTGCAGTACATACTATTACGAGGAAGATTCACCTGATATAAGCCCATGTAGGCGACAGGACGATACCGAGATCGAGACCGAAGCGCTTTGAAGACCCGGGTGCACATCATCAAATTTATGATGGGTATGCTCCCCCGGAAATTTGAGGTGGTGGGTCTTTGGGAGCTGACGCGTAACAGAAAAGGTCAAAATCTGTCTTGGTTTCCAGTTGAATAGTGCAGTTATGTCCACGGCAAATTCACCAGGACCTTTCTAGCCATAAAAGCTCATAAACCCGCTTAGTGAAGACTAAACCGAGATATGTAGTACTAAACCATTAGAGTAATCGATTGTCCAATGCAAATTTATTACCACGTGATAATATTAATCCAATGAGCGATCGAATTGTCCGTTACGGTCGACTAATCCAATCGATAATTACGCTATTGAAATGTACGGGCGGAGCTCCAGTTTTGGGGTATTTTTCACTGATTTGCTGTCATTTACTCATCAAGGCGGACCCCCGTTATTATAAGGACTATGCTAATAAAATTAAAGATTGACATGTAGAGAATAAACCATACTTGTTTGACAGAAAGTACTAAATTGTACCTATTACGGTTTCGTGACACCCCTCTTTCAAATGCGACCAAGCCAGGGCGGCCCGGTGAAGCAAAATGTGCATTGGAATAACACGGGAGTTTGGGTGTAGGTGGTAGATGTCTTTCTCATACAAATGTATGCTCTCCCGTTATTAAAGCTTGTACCGGGTCGAAAATGCAGATATTTTGAAAAGAATAAGTAATTAAAACAAGTACTAAAATCATAGCTTTGATTTGATATATAACGCTTACTAGTTCATCTCCTATATCTACAACACAGCGCTACCAGCAGGGGTCAATTGCCTATTGTGAGTGCCCCTGTGTTGTGTGCATACATGTAGGCAACAATAACTGCATGATGTTTGCCTGGAAAGGGGGTCTTTCGGAGCTTTCTAGTTGAAAATCGCCTGAAAAACCATAAATGTGAGAAATGAGAGCAATTTATGGGTCTTTTAGAATTGAAATTATCAAAATCAAGGGTCTTTTCAATGCTCTGTTGTGGTAAAATTCAGGGATCTTTGGGAGCTGCGCTGTCCAAAAAGAGGGTCTTTCCGGAGAAGCATACCCGTATGGTCATTTGTGTGCCCCCCCTACCGGGTTTGAAGACTCT
>NW_027305901.1:0-21221 GCF_039555335.1 Amphiura filiformis | reverse complement strand
AATGATTGGTACCCGACTGTTTCAATGGTTATTGAAAAGCCTGCTTCTTAATGCAACATTAGATCCTCTTGAAATAACCATAATTAATTGTTACATAACTGTTAAAGACATTAAACAACAAATTATGCGGATCCTATATTGCATTTTGATGCGCCAGTCATGTCCATATTCACTGGAAATTGATGGGTACCAATCATTTTGATACACCCTGTACACGGCCCTGCAAAGTGCTAACACGTCAAAGTGTTCATAGTTCTGGTCGCTAGGGTTCAACTCCCCGCACAGGCATGGAATACCACGTAATATGTATCATGTTCGCTTCCATCTAGCGATCAATAAGCTGAATAACACATGTGTAATCCAATTCATTGCACAAGCTCATACACCTGTGGTTCTTTGATGTTACTGCCATACAATAGAAACATTGATCAATAATGAACGTCGGTCAAAAGACGAGCTTACTGAAGTGAAAAATTATGTACATGCAGAATCATCATTTATGCATATTGCCTTGAAAATCATAAAAAGAGTTTACTTGATCAACTCAAATGATTTTATTATCGTTATTTATAAACCATATTTTAATATTTTTAAATGTTTTATATGTCTTTTGACCCAGAAATGTATGAATTTGATGTGAAATCGTGATGAAAAATAATATTTTACCAGTCAGATTCAGAAAGAGAAAATCTCATTACACTCGTTAATTACATCACAATCCAAACATAGATGATCAAGTTCATAGAGAACGTTACAAACTGTTGTATGTTTTGCTATTTTGTTTTCTCTGTAGGGAATGTGTTTAATCGTAAAAATCGGATGTGAAAAACTATCATAAATATAGCACAAACGGGCATCACTATTTGTGTGCATAATACAAATTTACGAATTAGATAGAAGTGACATATGACACTTATAAAAGCTGTATCTTGAAAAGGAGATTACTCTGATGCTAGAATTTCGGCATGGAAACTCATGTGAAGTGAAGAAAAATATTTGTGATTGATTTTATGTGTCTTTTGAGCTTTAAATGTTTCAAAATGCCAAAAACGACACAATTCGAGTAATTATGATGTCATCAACATGACATTAATATTCATGAGGAATAATTATTGCTCCCTCAATTAAGAAATGATTAACAAATAGTTGGATTTCATCGCACGACCTTCTAGTAACTGTATCTAGAAATTTATGTTAGTTACTTGTCAATTTTTGCCGGAAACAAGCTTTTTCTATGGTTACTGACCAGCTCATTAGCGCGGTTCATTAGACATTCTTTACCGTGGGATTACCGCCCTCTGTTGATGACAGGGCTTCGAACTCTTATCAAGGCGATATAAGAAATGCAGGGCCGTGTGTAGTGCCAAGATATTTATATGAGGACACATGCTCCACATTACTACCCTTCACCACTAGGGTTTGGAGTTGTACTTGACGTCCTAAAATCAATTATCATTTCCTTAGTTTTGGAAACGTCTCAAGCTATGCACTGTTATTTTGCGTATGTATACAACATGTCACATTATCCAATTCATTCCAAGGCATAGGTTTTAAACCTTTAGACACATCTGCTTCTGCTTGAGAACATATTACTGTAGCACTGAGTAATTCAATTTGATCATTTATCTTACAATTTAAAGCTACTTCATGAAAGTTGGGAATTCCCTTTACCGTGTAATCACAGTAAACAAAGTCAGGACTATTTATGTACTCGGAATCCCCTAGAATGTAAAGTGGATATTACATCATTTTGGAAATTCCCCAGGAAGTGGTGTAATATGAAAGGTTAATGTTTAAAATTAGTCTTGGAAATTTCCAGATTACATCTTATTTTGTAAAAGAGTGCTATAGAACGGGACATTTATTTATGTTTATGTATCAGAAGATTATCATGTTTTACTTTCATTTATTCAGATACTGTTAACTTTTCAAACAGTGTGTTTTCTTGTGCACTCTGAAGTGAATTTGGGTGAAAGGTGTGTTTGGCCTTGACGACTCGGTAACAATATTTGACTCACGTTGCTGTTGAATCGCACCTGCTGTCCTAAATCTACAGAGTGTATACACATTATACACACATACAGATAATACAACTTCTTTTGTATAAATTAATGTAGTTTTAGCCGACAGAAAAAGCATAATATAAAAAACATGTTGTGCATCTTCAGTGTTTTAAGGAAATCCATTCAAGCTATTTTAAGTTAAGAGCAGTCCTGATTTCATGCCATTGCAACTCAAGTTTTCAAATTTTTGTTAACTGCTCTGAAACATGGGAAGCATCATTACATAAAGGGTTCACAAAAAATAACTCCCCCCTTATAATTACAAAACATTTTTTGCTTAACTTGACATACATTTCGTTGATTTGAAACATTTAAAAACATGTGAATAAAGGAATTATTTTCCTACCCTCCCAAAGTTCTTTTTAATAAAAATCTGTTTGTTTTGGCCAAAAATAATAACATTGTCCAAAAATGATGCTTTCAGAAAAAGTTGCACTTTTCCACATCCTATACATGTAACTTACAAAAACATTCTCGATATCAATGTTTTGATTGATTTAATGGTGTTTTTGTGTTCTTTCATTTTTATGTATACGATAACCCAGTCACCCATACAATCATCTTGCAATTTAAAACAATGATTTATTGACATGTAGGGGGTATTTCTAGAAGCTTTTGAGCCGGTGTGTCAAAATGGTAAAATCAATTACAAAACATTTCTTTTGCATAACTTGACATTCATTTTGTTGATTTGAAAAATGTATAAATCTGTGAATAAAGCAATCTTTTTGCTACCCTACTAAAGTTATCCCTTCTCAAATTCCTTTTTTTTTTGGTAAAAATAATCACATTTTTCAAAAATAATGCTTTAAAAAAAATTGCACTTTTCTACATCCCATACATGTAATGTACAAAACTTTCTCGATTTCAATGTTTAATTGTTTTGATTTCCTTTACCTTTCTGTCTCTGATCCCTTAATCACCCATGTAACCATCGTTTAGTGCAAAGTAATGATTCGTTGAAGCTAATTTTGACATAAATGAGGATGTTGAAAAGTGCAACTTTTTCTAAAAGCATCATTTTGGAAAATGTGATTATTTTTGGCCAAAACAAAAATATTTTTAAAAGAAAAAACATTGGGAGGGTAGAAAAACGATTCCTTTATTCACAGGTTTTAAATTTTCAAATCAACGAAATACATGCCAAGTTATGCAAAGAAGTTTGATGTAATTTCAGAGGGAGTTAGTGTTTATGAACCCTTAATTTAACACTGAAGATGCCCAACATGCCACAATTACCATGATTACATAATCGGTTTAAAAACATTTATGAGGGGAAACTGTTAAAAGTTGTGTTACCTGTATGTACAAGGGCACTTCGTGAATACACATAATCTTGGGCCATGTAAAATCACGGACGTCACTTCATTACCAAATACAAGGAAACAAAGTATTACCTGCAATTTTTGTCACATTGTGTCGATCAACAGTGATTTGAGAAATAAAAGTTATTAAAACATAATGTTATTTGTGAAGTGTTTACTTGTGTGATTCAATGAGTAACATTAGTAGTTCCTGGTTATTTGAATACTGTTCTACTTGTCAGTGCTTTGAAAGAAATTAATAATATAGCTGGCTTAAATCTTTCAAGTGGAAAATGCACAAGGAACATAATTTGTGAGAAGTGCAACTATGGATTAGCTCACAGATTTATTTGGTGTTTGTTTAGGCTAAAAAACGGCAAATTCATTTTTTATTTTTTTTTGCTTACACAAACGAATATATAAGACCCCATTTTTTGCCAAAACCATGCAAAATTACATACTTTTCCAAAAGTGTGTGCTTTTGCTTATACAACTTAGTATATACTATATTAATAAACGTATATAAGACCCAATGTCTTACAGTACATTATGCTTTCGGTGGTGGTTTATGCACCGCTTTTTACCCCCATTTTTGCCAAAACCACATACTTTTGCAGAATATGTCATTTTGCATGATTATGCAAAATTACATACTTTTCCAAAATTGTGTGCTTTTGCTTATGCAACTAAGTATATACTATATTAATAAACGTACAAGACCTAATGTCTTAGTACATTGTATTTCTGGCGGTTGTTTATGCCACCTCCCCCAAAAAAAAAACCCTACATTCTTTTTCAAAATATGTCATTTTGCAGGGTCATAATGGTTATACAAAATTACATACTTTTCCAAAAGTGTGTGCATTTGCTTATGCAAAGTATATTCTATATTATTGAATGTATATAAGACCTAATGTCAAATAGAACATTATACTTCTGGTGGTGGTTTATGCCCCCCCCCGTTTTGCCAAAACACATACCTTTGCAAAATATGTCATTTTGCGTGGTTATACAAAATTACATACTTTTCCAAAAGTGAAAATAAGTGTGTGCTTTTGCTTATGCAACTTCATATATACCCCCCTGTTTTTGCCAAAAACACATGGGCTACTTTTTGCAAAATATGTCATTTTGCATGGTTATACAAAATTACATACTTTTCCAAAAGTGTGCTTTTGCTAATGCAACTTAGGGGTGGTGCAATAATTATGTGTACCCCGGTGGGGTGAATTCTCAAAATGGTCTGCCAAAAATCGCTTGCCCCCCTTTGGCCGTGCCAAAAACCTTTGCCCCCCCTTTCGACGTGCCAAAAACCTTTGCCCCCCCCTTTGACGTGCCAAAAATCTTGCCCCCCCCCTTACACATGCAAGATTTTGGGGAACCCGAATTTAAAACCTTAAATTGTCTTAACATATAATGCGAGCGCAGCGAGCAGGAAATTTTGCATATTTGAACGTGTTCGTAACGTTTTCCTACGCCTTTTAGGGCGTAATATAGAAACAGTGCCCAAAATATCTATGCCAAAATTGCTTGCCCCCCCCCTTTCGACCTGCCAAAATCGCTTGACCCCCCCTTTCGACCTGCCAAAAAATGCTTGCCCCCCCTTTTGGCCTGCCAAAAAATCTTTGCCCCCCCTATAATTCACCCCCCGGGGTACACATAATTATTGCACCACCCCTTAGTATATAGTATATTATTAATAATAATAAACGTATTATAAGACCTTTCTTACACATTATATTTCTGTTGGGGTTTATACACCGCTTTTACCCCCCGTTTTTTGCCCAAACCATGTACTTTTGTAAAATATGTCATTTTGCATGAATATGCAAAATTACATACTTTTAAAGTGTGCTATCTGCATATATTATATGCAATATGCAACTTAGAATATAATATATTAATAAATGTATAATAAGACCTTATGTCTTATAGTACATTACATTTACGGTGGCTGTGTATGCCGCACTTTTACCCCTAATTATGCCAAAACTTAATATACCGTACTAAATTGCAAGATATGTCATTTTGCATGATTAGGTCTATGTAAATTTAACATATTTTTCCAAAAGTGTGCTTTGCATATGCAACTTGGTATAAAGGCCTACTTTATTAATAAACGTATCTTTGGCCTATAATAGTACATCATCGTGGTTTATGCACCCCCAACGTTTTTGCCCCGATAGTTTTTTACCCGTAGTCTTTCACACAGCGTGCCAAATCTAATTAGTAAAATTGGAATGAGAAAAGTATTACATGTGTAGCCAAATGTCAGTTTGGAAGGGATATAAGCGAGAGATGAGACTGTTTTGAATCGTTTCAAACACCAAATTGCCTGGAATACCTCCAGCTACCTTCAAAAAGCTCCGTGAAATGAATGGTAACGGCGCATTATTAAGTGGTGTGCTCCCGCTTTGGTAGTATGGGCACACACCACTAAATAATCGTCCCATTGAAATACACGGGAAAATACAAGAAAGTAAGTTTGTTTTTCTACCCCATGTAACAACATTTTTAATATTTTGATCAAACCAATGTCTTAAATAAAGATTAAACTTTTATTTAAATTTACTTTTTCGGGACAAGTTAAGACAAACTTGAGAGATACGAACTCCTGAACAGCGCCATCCCGAATTTCAGCCGACACGCTCGCCTCCTTACCAGTTCCGGCCATGATATTGTTCCGAGGGCCTATTACCCATGCACATTCGATTCAGAAAATTTTCTGAACAGATATGTAATGTTGAGCTCCTATTCTATCTTTTTTATCAAAACAACCAAGAGTCACTCAAATTTGGTTCCTTCGGGACGCCGATATATTTCGCATAGGTGCTATTTTTTACCGGAACTATGAAGGGTTACACCAAATGCGGAAGGATTTGGTGTAGTGCACCCTTATAAGAAAACATATTTTTGATATTCTTTATTTTTGGAATCAGTGGTCAACATCCTAAAAAAGTGTAATTGCTTTTTATCGCTAGTCACTCCAAAGTTATAAAACAGGGCTCCAAACAAGCTCGGACTGAGTGAAAATATGATACTTTTCGCAATTTTCAGCATTCAAGGGCCAGAGCAACATTTTGACCATGTTAAACTGTATTTATAATCCCATTAACATCAGGAAAGTGACTTTGTTTACAAAAATATATGTACAATCACAAATTTAACATGACCGAAAAGCGACATGTGATCATTTCACCCCCCCCCCCTCTTAGATTAAGGACGTGTCAATAGGCATATGCCTTAAGTTGGGGAATTATATGGGTAGATAGAACGGTAATTTGACACTCTAAAATGTTAAATTTCCAAGTTGCGTGTATTATTTTTGCAAGATCTAAAATTAAGAAACCCCATCATTAGAATTAATTGATAAATTTCTCTCTTGGGAATTGAACATTTGGTCATGAGATAAAAATGCCGTTATTTTGTCATCATTAGGCCATAATATTGTATGCTTTGACTTTAAATGTCTATTGAGACCCAATTAAAGGTTCAGTGATTATTTTCAAAACGGTTATAATTGAGTTTTGATCTTATAATTACATTTTGCATCAAAATAATTCCAAAGATGTTTCTTTTTTTCAGCACCGAGATAACCAAAAGTGACCACTTCTATGATATTGGGACCAAAATAGCTCAATTTCAAGCACGGTCTTAAATTGTCAATTCGACGGGAACTTGCGTTTTGAAGCTAATTTCTCGTGCGTTTAAGAATGAAATCGCGTATTTGTAGACGGAAATAGAAAAACAGACTTTTTTTCTTTGCAAAGACATCAGTTACAGTAAAAAATCTCAACTTTTTGGCACTTAAATTCAGGTATTATTCATGTCCATAGCATTTAAAATGAGTCTTCGAAGGGCACACACCACTAAATAATCGTCCCATTGAAATACACGGGAAAATACAAGAAAGTAAGTTTGTTTTTCTACCCCATGTAACAACATTTTTAATATTTTGATCAAACCAATGTCTTAAATAAAGATTAAACTTTTATTTAAATTTAATTTTTCGGGACAAGTTAAGACAAACTTGAGAGATACGAACTCCTGAACAGCGCCATCCCGAATTTCAGCCGACACGCTCGCCTCCTTACCAGTTCCGGCCATGATATTGTTCCGAGGGCCTATTACCCATGCACATTCGATTCAGAAAATTTTCTGAACAGATATGTAATGTTGAGCTCCTATTCTATCTTTTTATCAAAACAACCAAGAGTCACTCAAATTTGGTTCCCTCGGGACGCCGATATATTTCGCATAGGTGCTATTTTTTACCGGAACTATGAAGGGTTACACCAAATGCGGAAGGATTTGGTGTAGTGCACCCGTATGCGCCCTGATTCCCTATAGCCAGCCCGTGTGCTTTCTATACAAAACATCTATTTTTGTATACGTACTGTAAAGTACGGTAAAGTATGATGTTTTGCATATGCAAAACTACATGTTTTTCGTAAGTATGTGTTTTTGCATATGCAAAAGTACATAGGCCTACTTTTATAAAGTATGTAGTTTTGCATATGCAAAACATCATATTTTGCGTAAGTATCTGCTTTTGCACGCAGCACCGGCACAACAATGACGTAGAAAAATCCCTGGAGAGGAGAGGTTACCAGCACATCACTCTCAACAAGTGCAACAGCAACTTGCTCCGTAAGATGACAAATCGGCAGGGTAAGCAAATTAAATAAACATACCAAGTGGTGGCCGCATTGCATTCTCTAAATTCAGTAAATTTTCATCGTCAACCGTGTAATTGAATGGGATTATTTTGAAATTTTAAAACGCTTGAAATATCACAAACAAATGGGCCTATGTTAATAAATAATATAAATACAAGCTAAAACCGTTGGGGTTCGATAATGAACCCCACAAAACTAACCAAGTAGGCCTATATTGAAAATGCCATCCGGGCCGGGCGGTTTCACAAGTTGTCGGCTCGTTCTGTACCCGGGGGGGTCTTCGAAAATAATTTACGGGGATGTGCCACGCAGACTTTCGGATGCCGACTTTCTCTATACCTACTTTTTGCTGTTTTTGCCACCCATCAGTATACCAATTCCACAAAAAACACCCAAAAGCACCCAAATTTGTCCTAATTGGGTGCTTTTAGGGACACTTTTGCCCAATTGGGCGCATTGGTCTCCACTGAAAACCCACCCATCGATATACCAAAATTGCTGAAAAGGTAGGCCTACCCCAAAACCGTGGCACATCCCCGTATACCTTCAACCAGGAAGAAACCCCGCCGGGGTTGTATCCACCACCTGAAACATACATGAAAAATGGTTGTAGCCTATAACAGCTAGGTACATCAACATATAAAACCCCAAACTGTGAAATCAGATTAATCTGGCAGCGGAGAAACGGAACTAGTTACGTTTAAAGGACGTCATCGATCTTTTGGTTCAGTCCCTAAAGGGGGGACCCGATAATAGGCCTATCAAGTCAACACACGTACAATTTTATTTTGGTTACAGAACAATGCACGATCCACAGAATTAGATAATTCTGTGGAATTCTAATTTTGTGGCGATCCCATAGGTAAAGCCATGATTTCTCCGTGATACGGATCAGAAAAACGGAAAAATTCACGGAATTCGGGGTTTGCTCATGCACGGAAATTTGAAAATGCCACAAAATAGTGAAAAACTGTGTAAATGTCTAACGTTTGTGTTGATTTGCAAAAGAAAACAAAGAAAAGTGATAATTTAGCAGTAAGCAACCATTAAACAACCAATTCGAACATTTATTCTAGGCCTACGGTGCAAGATTCTGGCCGATAAAGCTTCGGAAGTTACACACAAGACAATTGATGATGCTTAAAAACGGTTCTCTAGTCCGACTATGAAAATAGGCTCTATAGTCCGAATTTAAAAAAAGGTTCTCTAGTCCGAATATAGAAATAGGTTCTCTAATCCGAATTTGAAAAAAGTTTCTCTAGTCCGAAATTGCAAAACGGTTCTATAGTCCGAAACGGATACCGTGATCTTTAGTCCGACTCCGAATTGGTAAACGGGTTCTATATAGTCCGAATTTATTTTTATCGTTTGTTTCAGTGCATCAATTGTTAAATACAAATCCGCTCAGTGCTGTTCAATATGGTTGGTTTCTCTGGATATTTTCCGTAGCGTACATTGACGTTCACCTTTATTCTGGTGATATTTTCTTCATTTTTATCCGTTTTCATTCCAATATAATGTTATATACTAATATTATATATACTCTACGATGTATTTGGGCATTGTCGAGTTCAAATTTTCATAGCGCCATCCCGCCACGGTAAATGCTGCGGCTTTTTTCACAAATTTTAATCATTTAAGGGATCTAAAATGAGCATTTATTGTGTTTCGACAGTATTTTTTTGTGGGACATGAGAGCACCTCAGACCTATCGAATTGCATTCTGAATACGAAGCATGTCTTTCTGATATCAAATAATTTTCATTTTTTGAAAATCACAATATAATACAAATTTTATGACAAATTATAAAAATTTGATATTTTTCAAATTTTTGATATAGGCCTATAACAGTCCTCGAAGTAAATTATATAAATCTAATGATATATTCTTAAAGTGTATGTAGCAGGGAGGAAAAGCCGACGGTCAATTGAAATTTTGACCTTTCATATTGAAGATATGGATTTTTTTCCCAAAAACACCTAATTTTTGTTGGTGTTTTGGGAAAAAAATCTATATCTTCAATACGAAAGGTCAAAATTTTCAATTGATCGTCGGCTTTTTTCATCCCACCTACATACACTTTAAGTATAAATCATCAGATATATAAAGTTTACTTCAAGTACTGTTAAATATCAAAAATGTCAATTTTAATGATTTGCCATAAAATGTGTATTAAATTGCGAATTTCAAAAATCAAAATTAGGCCTATTTGATATCAGAATGACATTCTTCGTATTCAGAATGCAATTCGATATGTTTGATGTGCTCTAATGTCCCAAAATAAATACTGTCCAAACGTTCATACCCCAGCCCTTAAACAAATTAGTTTACAGAATAGTTAAAGTATACTTTTATCTTGCGATTTGGGGGGTGTAAAATGTTTCAATGTACGGGTAGTCTTGTGATTAAATCATCATCATTTTCGACTCGTTCTCTATACCCTGAAAACCCGTTTCTGGTCATTTTTCAACTAGCGCCTACTTTATTCAAAAATTGTGTTATGCAACTTTTTGGGCGATCCAAGTTCATGTGTAGGTCTCAAATATTTATTTAAGCTATATATAACATGCCTCTTTTTTTTTCCACAGAAAGGCCAAAATATCTCTAAAAAGATTTTTGTTTTTACTGGAATCTATCTACATTACATCGTGATTTGGTGGTGTACGCCCTTTTAGCAGTAGAGTCATCGCGTTTTACCATAAACTCTGCTTTAGTCTTATCTAGCTAGAGGTTATGTTAATGTTTTAAAAATTCGGACTATAGAACCTTTTTACTGATTCGGACTAAAGAACACGGAATCGCGGAATCCGTTTCGGACTAAAGAACCGTTTTGCAATTTCGTACTACAGAACCCTTTTTGAATTCGGATTAGAGCCTATTTCTATATTCGGACTATAGAACCCTTTTAAAATTCGGACTATAGGCCTATAGACACTATTTTCATATTCGGACTAGAGAACCGTTTTTATAATTCGGACTGTACAACCTTCGAAATAAAGAACCGTCGGAATAAAGAACCTCTTTTCAATTTTATTTCGGACTAGAGAACCTCTTTTAAAATTCGGACTAGCGAATGCTATGAACACGTGTTCGGACTAGCGAACCTTCGGACTAAAGGACTTTCGGATAGAACCTTCGGATTATAGAGCAGTCCCCCGCCACTGGCCTAAATCTCTTTTACGTATTTGGGCTGGTGGCATATCATATCATATAGCCCCCTGCCCCCCCCATCATAAATTAGGCCCACTATGAGCCGCATATTCATAAAAAATCCAGGGAAGTGCCACTCTTAAAAAAATGATTACATTTTGCTTGTCAATAATTATTGGGTTGAACATGACTAAAAAGAAGTTTATTATGGCAAGCCACATCATTCATAAATGCGAGTTTTGCCCGCTATACTGGTCGAGGAGCCCGCTATACTGGTCGAGGAGCACGCTATACTGGTCGAGGAGCACGCTATACTGGTCGAGCAGCACGCTATACTGGTCGAGCAGCACGCTATACTGGTCGAGCAGCACGCTATACTGGTCGAGCAGCACGCTATACTGGTCGAGTTTCACCACGCCGAATTCGCGAACGGCGAGTTTCACAACGCCGAACGGCGAGTTTTCACCACGCCGAACGGCGAGTTTTTTTGACGTCGATCTAAAATATTATAGTATAATAATAATAGGCCTACACGTATGATAATAATGTTTAAAAACAATTTTGCAATATGAAGGCGATATCGTGTTTTACAACCCACTGTTTTTGGCTCCAAAGTTGGACTCACTAGCTTACTGAAAATTGGTCGCTCTATGAAAAATGACAGGCCCTACATGTATATATCAGGTGTTGCCCTTTGAAAATGTGACTGAAGTTCTGTTTAATGTGTAAAAATGGAAAATAAATTTGAAATATCATAAAGGAAATTAAAGGAAAATTGTGCTGTGTTTTATTTTAAAGGTTCTGATCTCTTTTCGTTTTCGTATTAGGCCTATAAATTAACGTAAAAATGTTCCTGCTCTTTTCTAGTTTTACCGGTATTCCTCTTATCATTCTTGACCAGATAGCTCGTGATTTTTATTTATGTGGCCCTTTAAGTATTTCTTTATTTTGGTTTTAAGTGTAGGCCTATATAACATCATATAATATCATCATATACATTTCACTTTTTTATGATTTTTCATTATTTTATTTTTAATTCTTAATTGTGGGCATCCTCTCTGATTATGGTCTAAATGTTTATTACACAATAAAAAGTGCTTGTCAGGAATGTGCTTTGAATTATTGAAGGAAAACAAATTTTTTGGGAAAACTGGATTTTTCTTTTTGAAAAGAAAAATAGACTCTTTTTATTTGTGGATTAAAAAAAAATAGGCGTAATAGGCCTACATATAGGCCTATTATGGGTCGGCCCTGCACATTAGGATCGGTCGGCGGAGTAGGCCCTACAAGTAGCCTACAACCAAACATTTTTGGTGGTCTTTGAATGCGGCTTTCCTTGTAATGATGCAGTACTATCCGGGAAAATAAAGTAGGAAAATATATGAGACTAAAACCCATTGAGACTAAAACCATGGGCGGCACATCCCCGTATACATGTGAGTACCCGGGGGGGTATTTAAAGGGCAAAAGAGTGCGCACGAAAAATGAACAAATTTCAGAGAATACCGGTTGACACTTAACCCAATCTTCAATAAATAACATTAATAAATAACCTGACTGATTGAATTTGCAACTAACATTGAATTAGGGGTTCATTCATAGGATTTCGGGCATGATCGCTTAAACACTCGTATAAATCAACGATCATGCCCGAAATCCTATGAATGAACCCCGTTCATACAACATTCTGAACATTGTTCAAGTAGCAATACAAATAATACATGCGCGTGTATAGGCTACGCAAAACTAGCAAATCGTGGATCGCGTTAATTGGGTTAAAACTTGTTTAAATGCCCTGTGTAGGCTTAACGGACGAGAGCAAGAGAACCCCGCTTTTAAAACTTCCGGGCACATTGATTCGTTTTATAAGAGATATACCGAAAAACTAGATAAAAGACCCACCCCGAAAAAAAGTTTACCAAAATTGTTTTTAAACATTATTATAATCCTAAGCCTACATGTAGTATTTTTCGTAAACTAGGCCTATAAGTATTTTAGATCGACGTCAGAAAAACTCGCCGTTCGGCGGTGTGAAACTCGCCGTTCGGCGAGGTGAAAACTCGCCGTTCGGCGTGGTGAAACTCGCCGTTCGGCGTGGTGAAAACTCGCCGTTCGGCGTGGTGAAACTTACGGAAAGCGAGAGCGGACCCCCGACCCGACGAAGTTTCACCCGACTGCGCCAAATAATATGCCGACCCGACAAAAAAAAGCCGACCATTTGAAGAGTGCTTTTACTTTTTGTTTCTAGCACCGACCCGCTTAAATTTGTGCCGCCTGCGCCCAAATTATGCCGACCCCGACAAAATTATTTAATAAATATGCCGACCCCGACAACTAAAACACCCGCCCGCCTAGTGTATGCAGCCGTCTGCAAGTTTAAATACCCGCCCGCCTAAATATCCGCCCCGCCTAGATATCCGCCCGCGTACCCGCCCCGCCTAAATATAAATCCCGCAATGCTGAAATCCCGCTATCCCGCAAAAGCGGCCGCTATCTGGCAATGCCTGAAAAGCGGCCGACATCCAGCAATTGCGCAAAAGCGGCCGATATCCAGCAAGCAATCCGTGAAAAGCGGCCGACATCCAGCAATTGCTCATAAGCGGCCGCTATCCATCAAGTAATCCCTGAAAAGCGGCCGACATCCAGCAATTGCTCAAAAGCGGCCGCTATCCAGCAATGCCGACTGCGCCGAAATAGAGAAGATAAGGCGGCCGACATCCAGCAACTGCTCAAAAGCGGCCGCGGCCGCTATCCAGCAATGCCGACTGCGCCGAGATAAATATGAGAAGATACTGTATGCAACCTGAACCTTCTTGATATAAAACTGCATGCACTATGGACCACAATAGCCTCATCCCAAATAACATAGTTCAATAAGCTCAATTAAACATCCATAGTGCAAAATATGTTGCAGCGTATGAGTTTTTGTACCCCAATTTTTAAAGGTCATTCAATGAGTGTACAGATGTATTGGGCTTAAAGAACTGAGCCCCTGATAGATGAGCATGTCGTGGATCCTAGCATGCTAGTGATGGTGTTTACTCACAGAATTATCGTAATAGATTGGATATTAACCCACCATATTCTGAACCGGATTCTGAATATCGAAGCCAGGGATCGAAGCTCTCGAACATCTATAAATATTTATTTTCTTTATTACTAATTCCAGTTCTTCGTTAATGGTTTGGTATTCATGTTCTTGTCGTGTGTTCGTCATGGTCATTATCATGCATGTTATACTTATAATTGTTATTAATTATATTTATTTATTTATTTGTGTATTACTGTTCTTAGCGTCCTGCTACCGTATGGCTGTCGTGATTGCATGGGTTAATACATTTGCATATAACGGAACATGTTCTACAGTCCATGGTTTAAGGTGATCATCCGTGTGCCCTGCGATGATTTTCTCTGTCAATGTTTATTGTAGTTCTTATGAAAAATAACTATCTGCGAAAGCTAGCTTGAAGAGAGACAAGGGTTCTGACCGGTTGAATTTCCCCCTCCCATGCCCCCTCCCCAGAGGGGGTTCTCCCTGGTTGAAGGTATACGGGGATGTGCCACGGTTTTGGGTTTAAAAAAACCCAGCAAAAAGTAAGTAGGCCTATAGAGAAATTCAGCATCAAAAAGTCTGCGTGGCACATCTCCGTAAAAATTCATCCTCTGTGTCTATTCCCGTGTCTATTGAGCATGTGAAAAATAGCATGTATGAAAGAACCACCCAAGTCCAGGATTTGAGAACTGGAGTTGTTCTTTCATACATATAAAAGGCCTATGTATAGCAACAATTTCCCATGCTTAACTCAATTTGGCCAAACTGTGGACTTGGGTGGGTTTTGTATTCATATATTCAATTGCTTTTCCCTCCTCTCTGCCTGCCATCAAACCCTTCCCTCCCCTTTTGAACTGGCCCCAAAAGGTGGAGGGCAAACATATTTATTGACTCCTCCAATTTTATTAGGGCTTATAATAATTGGACAGGCTCTTTCCTCAGCCTAAATATCCTCTAAAGATTCCTGGTCCCGGGGGACGGGGGCATTCGAATATGAAAATGACATATCTGTGCCTACCGGATCCGGAGTACGGACACTGGGTCATTTTAAACAAAAATTGCTACAAAAACTTTAAAAATGTCCTATTTCTGAAGGAGTCATTGGGTGTATTCTGCTGAAAAAAGGGGGTCATCGGGTGGCAGATTTGCCTCAAAAATGGGGATCTATTGACAGGCACATGATGCGTACCAATATATGGGAGTCCCCCCCCCTCCCCCGGCTTACTGGTTTATGTTTATCCGTGTAGCACGATGATTTTATCCCAATGATCTAATTTTTTATTCTCTTGCATATCTGTATCACCTTAACCTATGCGTTTTTGAAATAATTGTTTTTCCCCAAAGACCGGTCAAGGTCTTTTGTTTGCGTAAAAGCCAATGGACAAATTTCTGTGGAAATTCCGCCGTTCAATGAATGATACGGGTCGATTTCCGGCTTGGCCAACCAGTCAAGAGGTGCCGATGCGCCAGAACAATTATAACGTATTTCTAATGTAAATTGCGGTAGCAATTTTCTCGTTGTCGGGGAATTTGCGCCAACCAGGGGAACCACGGGTTTCATTTATTCGATGCGAAGACACACAATATACCACGTCCGTCTAACCATGTATCAGTAGGCCTATCGTTAATATGGGCAAATAAAATTTAGAATCATTAGGCCTACAATTCAAACAATTGTAAAATTAGTGTGTATTGTATCACCAAAAATAATGATGTACCTGAGGATGATGACCCTGATGTTGCCGATGTTTCGGATGAGGAGGATTACTCAAATGATGATGATGATGATGATGATAATGATAACGATTCAGATAATGATGATGACTCAGATGATGATGATTTCTCAGATGACTCATATGGTGACTCATATAATGACTCAGTGATGACTCAGATGATGATGATGATGGTGGTGATGATGTACTAGATAAGAATGATGATGATGCCTAGGATAATGAGGACTTAGATGATCATGGTGACAATGAGGATGACAAGATGCCGATGCATCAGATTCAGTCACTGACTCGGATGATGACTTGATATAATGATGATGCTTCGGATGATTTGATGATGATGATGACGATGATGATCACCCTGATGACCCTTTTTTTATTCGCGGCTACCCAAAGACCTTTTTTGGTCTGGGCCAGGATGAGCTGGCCCGGTACTTATTAGTCGGAAATAAAAAATTGCTGTTTCTAGAATGAATAAGATAGAATTCGTAAAGAAAACAGGTGGACCTGGAACAAGTTGTTTTGATAAAGTTTAAACGTGTAAACATTAAAGTTGTACAGGGTGTCCCAGAAAAAATTACCTGGGCAAACTAATTTGGCCGTAAGTTGAAAATTAAGCAACCAAATCAAAAATTTAAAAAGCAGCGTATAGCCCATCTTATTTTGCATCTTATATGTCAATTTTACTTGAATCAATTGACCAATTGCGAAGAAATGAGCGTTTAAATAATGCATGCGTCAATGCAGTTCATTCCAAGTTTGATCAACAGGCCCTTTTCATATTCGCTCACCTCTTCCTAATCGATTTTCATTATCTAGATCAATATATTATTGAAACTTAATACCTTGATGTTTTGCAAAAGTTCATTCTACAAATCGTATACTTTGCAAACTTGCTTAATTTATTGTTGTTAATAAGTTATGTACGTTTTACAAAAGTGTTGTTGTTTCAGCCCTCTTTACAATGTAACTCAAGAACCGCAGTACCTATTAATTTGTTTTATTTCAATTCTTCTACACGCTCGCTATGAATTGAGCAATGCAGTTTTTGCCAAAACTCACTACCATTCGTAAGATGCTGTGAACTACCAAATCACAACAGTTTAAAATAATTGATAACCTTAACGGGGTACTACACCCCTGCCCGAATTTGTGCCTATTTTTGCATTTTTCTTTAAAAAATTTAGCGCATTGGGGACAAGTAAGATATGTATATTATAGGGGCAAGGACTACAACTACTGCACTGGAAATTTTATTTCAGCACAGACAACAGTTGTGGAGTTACAGTTGCTAAAAAATAAGGAAAAACTATTTTGATCAATACATCAATAACTACTAACTTTGAGTTGCTGAATTTTCAGTACAGTAGTTGTAGTCCTTGTGCTATAATTTTTGAGAAAAATAGACAAAAATTGACCAGGGGTGTTGTGCCCCTTAAATTTTTTATAATTTTAATTCTTATAACATAGGCCCCAATGTTGCACAAAATAATAATAAAGACGGATGCAGAATCACAGTCAAAAGGTGTAAAAGATGACAATGTAAAATAACATGCATTTTTTCAACATTTAAAATTTAGATTGATTTCAGTCAATTTTCATAATGCTATTACCTATTTCAAATAATTATAATGCTCCAAGTCTATTAAAAACACACCTTATTCATGAATATTCATATTACTGGGCTCATAAGCATGATTTGATAAGAATGTTTTGAGGTTTTGTGTTGAAATTGCTCAAAAGAATATTACTTTTTGGCTTCTTATATACCATTTTGTACTGTGTGATAATTATTCTTACTCCGAAGTTGTAAACATCACTGCAAAAAGTGTGTTTAGGAATTAAACACTATCTTGCACCATGTTTTTAATCATGTTTAAATGCTACACATGTTTAGGAATTTGATGGGCTGTGTTTAGGAAATTTGACATTGGTGTTTAGGAATCAAACATGTTTAGAAACGTGGTGCAAGAAAAGTGTTTTATTCCTAAAAACCAATGTCAAATTCCATAACATCATGTGTTAAATTCCTAAACACATACCCATCAAATTCCTAAACATGTGTAGCATTTAAACATGTTTAAAAACATGGTGCAAGATAGTGTTTAGAAAAAGTGTTTAATTCTAAACACACTTTTTGCAGTGCGCTGTCTGCACACCCCCATCACGTCAAGTGCCCCCGAGATGGAGCGGTTAGTAGCTATATATCAGGGCTGGCTGCCACTATAGAGTTTAGGAATCAAGCATGTTTAGAAATGTGGTGCAAGAAAGGTGTTTAATTCCTAAACACGCTTTTTGCAGTGATGGTAAATGAATAAATTGGCAAATGTTAAGAATAGATGCATCACTTTCATTATTCAACATTAATTTCAAAATGCAAGTTGATTTCAAGATATGCACGTTGGTACTAGTTTTATTATACCCGTATGCGAAGCATGAACGGGTATATTGCCATTCTATGGTTTCTTCTCACTTCTCCTTCTCCTTTTCCTCCATCAAACACAACATTCTGTCAAGGCTAGCGCTAAAACTACAAGGGCCACAGGGCCCATATGTGGTACACTTATGGGCCCTACCCCGTAGATTTATCCTTTGCCCATCTTGGCCCCAGAGGTCAAAGGTCACAGGCCCCAGGGGCCCAAATGTAAAAATACAAAGCATGCCGTTTCTCATCAAATGAAGCAGCCTCAGGGGCCTAAGTTGGTACACTGATAGCCCCAGGGGTACTCTATATATACAAGTATACATGAACCCCATATGTCATATATTATGGGCCCCAGGGCCCCAAATGTTAAAAACAAGGGGTAACAGATTGACAAAGCTAGCGCTAAAACTACAAGGGCCCCAGGGCCCATATGTAGTACACTTATGGGCCCTACCCCGTAGATTTATCCTTTGCACATCTGGGCCCCAGAGGTCAAAGGTCACGGGCCCCAGGGGCCCAAATGTAAAATACAAAGCATGCGGTTTCTCATTAAATGAAGCAGCCTCTGGCCCTGAGTTGGTACACTGATAGAGCCAGGGGTACTCTATATATACAAGTATACATGAGTCCCATATGTCATATATTATGGGCCCCAGGGCCCCAAATGTTAAAATAAGGGGCAACAGGTTAACAAGGCTAGCTATAAAACTACAAGGGCACTAGGGCTCATATGTGGCACATGTATGGGCCCTAAGTTGTAATGTGTCTTCTGCCCATTTTGGCCCCAGATGTTTAAGGCTAGGGGCCCCAGAGGCCCAAATGTTAAAAAAAAGGGCCGGTCGTTTCTCAACAAATAAAGTAGCGACAGGGTTTAGATTTGGTACACTAATAGGTCTTCAGCATTATATTGTTTTATGTATATATGAACCCTATGTGTCACATAATATGGGCCCCAGGGCCCCAAACGCTAAAAAAACATAGGGCCGGTCGTTACTCAGTAAATAAAGCAGCTACAATGTCCAGCTTGAGTCTGCTGATAGCACTTGAGAAGTATATTTCAACATATGCACAGAGCCCCATAAGTCAAATATTATGGGCCCCAGGCCCCAAATGTTAAATCAAAGGGCCGGCCATTTTCACCAAAGCTCAAAGTTTGTACACAGACTGCACCTGAGAATTATATTGTTATATGTACATATGAGCCCCATATGTCACATAATATGGGCCCAGGGCCCCAAACGCTAAAACATAGGGCCAGCCGTTACTCAGTAAATAAAGCAGCTACAGTGCCCAGCTTAAGTCTACTGATAGCACTTGAGAATTATACTTCAACATGTGTACATGAGCCTCATAAGTCAAATATTATGGGCCAGGGCCCCAAATGTTAAAAAAGGGCTGTCCGTTTATCATCAAATAAAGCAACTTCAGGGCTCGGAGTTTGTACACAGATTGCACCTGCGAATTATATTGTTAATAACACCCACCCCATCCCATTCACAGACAATTGCGTAATTATAATAATATAGATGACAGAAACGTTAAAAGGCTGTTCCAGTTAAATTACATACCCATTGGCTGTTCTATTTAATTTACATACTCCCTCTGAAATGGCTGTTCCATTTAATTTACATACTCCCTCTGAATAGCTTTCCCTAATCAAATTGCACATTGTGAATTTCAATCTATCAAATTGCATAGCTTCACTGTGAATTAGAGAGACTGACAACAGCAACCTAAGTCCTCAGCAAATAAGGACTGTAAGTTTGTGTAAACCGATAACATGCGGGTATAGCCGTATTTGTGTACAAATATATAGCCTTCTAGTGATAATTATTATGGTGCCCAATTTCTTGTGGGCAAAATAATTTACTGGGTGAGCACTTTTGTGCAATGGGCAAGTTGAATTTACTGGGTGGGCAAAATAATTTACTGGGTGGGCATTTGCCCACCCAGTTAACATGTTATTTATCTCCCTGGTCCAAATTTAGTCAAAGACGAACTTGATTTTAAATCATTTTGGCTAGATGTTTTAACAAAAACCATTCATGATTCAAAATATAAGGTGCCAAATTCCGTCCTGTCTCTCATTTATTTTGGGACATTAGATATCAGACATATCGAATTGCATTCTGAATACGAAGAATGTCATTCTGATATCAAATAATTTTGGTTTTTGAAATTCGCAATTTAATACACATTTTATGGCAAATCATTAAAATTGATATTTTGATATTTAACAGTACTCGAAGTAAACTTTATAAATCTGATGACTTATACTTAACGTGTATGTAGGTGGGATGAAATGCCGACGATCAATTAAAATTTTGACCTTTCGTATTGAAGATATGGATTTTTTTCCCAAAACACCAAAAAAAATTAGGTCTTTTTGGGAAAAAATCTATATCTTCAATATGAAAGGTCAAAATTTTCAATTGACCGTCGGCTTTTCCTCCCTGCTACATACACTTTAAGAATATATCATTGGATTTATATAATTTACTTCGAGGACTGTTATATATCAAAAATTTGAAAATATTAAATTTTTATAATTTGTCATAAAATTTGTATTATATTGTGATTTTCAAAAATGAAAATTATTTGATATCAGAAAGACATGCTTCGTATTCAGAATGCAATTCGATAGGTCTGAGGTGCTCTCATGTCCCACAAAAAATACTGTCGAAACGCAATAAACGCTCATTTTAGATCCCTTAAGTGAAACTTTCGAAATTATCAATTAATGCAATCGATCCCTCTAATTAAAATAAGAAAGATAGATCAAGTATCTTTGGTAGATACTATATTAAATGCTCCAAC